>NW_027152509.1:0-94746 GCF_040937935.1 Hyperolius riggenbachi | reverse complement strand
AGAGATCCTAGTCACAGCAAAAAGTGACATCACACAGACACCCTCCCCAGGGAACTACTTCATCCCACCAACCTAGTATATGTTGGCACAACCCACCCCGTGCTAACTGAACAAGAGAAGAATCTTCCAATAGAAAACACAATCTTCTCTAAGGAACCTACCCCCCACCCTTTTAAAAGCCTATAATAGTTGAAAGGTATGCCCTAACTAGTTGAAAGGAGTACAAACTCCAGGAAAAAATCTACCCTTCTAAGAGAACCCTCCCACCCCACCAATATGCTATAGATGTGGTCTCAACCTCACATCTGACTTGGACCCACACAACGCATTCTACTTCCCCTGACAATCACACATACCAAGAAGAGTACCACTCTGGCAGCGGAGATACCGTTTTTGATTGGTGCGACAAATAGACTGCGCAGTAGAAATCGAAGTCTCTGCTTCAGTCAAGACACCACCAATAGCATAGGTGAATGGCCCTACACTGCTGATTTATCAGCAAAATAAACCTCCCAGATTGAGACACCCTCCCCAGGGAACAATTTCATCCCACCAATATGCTGTATGTCGGCTTCCCACCCAGTGCTAACCTAACATGAGAAGTATCTTCCACTGGAAATCAATCTTCTCTGGGACCCCACCCGCACCTCCGGTTCACTACATGTGTGGCATCAACTTCAGTTAGACTTGGCGCTAAACTGCGTCTCCTACCTCCCCGGCATCACACACATCAGTAGCAGCTTGGCTGCTGAGATGTTTTACTGATTTGTGTGATAAGCAGAAGGCGCAGCAGAGATCCTAGTCACAGCAAAAAGTGACATCACACAGACACCCTCCCCAGGGAACTACTTCATCCCACCAACCTAGTATATGTTGGCACAACCCACCCTGTGCTAACTGAACAAGAGAAGAATCTTCCAATGGAAAACACAATCTTCTCTAAGGAACCAACCCCCCACCCCTTTAAAAGCCTATAATAGTTGAAAGGTATGCCCTAACTAGTTGAAAGGAGTACAAACTCCAGGAAAAAATTTACCCTTCGAAGTGAGCCCTCCCACCCCACCAATATGCTATAGATGTGGTCTCAACCTCACATCTGACTTGGACCCACACAACGCATTCTACTTCCCCTGACAATGACACATAGCAAGAAGAGTACCACTCTGGCAGCGAAAATACCGTTCTGGATTTGTGCGAAAAATAGACCGCGCAGTCAAGATCAAAGTCTCAGCTTCAGTCAAGACACCACCAATAGCATAGGTGAATGGCCCTACACTGCTGATTTATCAGCAAAAAAACCCTCCCAGATTAAGACACCCTCCCCAGGGAACAATTTCATCCCACCAACATGCTGTATGTCGGCTTCCCACCCAGTGCTAACCTAACATGAGAAGAATCTTCCACTGGAAATCAATCTTCTCTGGGACCCTACCTGCACCTCCGGTTCACTATATGTGTGGCGTCAACTTCAGTTAGACTTGGCGCTAAACTGCGTCTCCTACCTCCCCGGCATCACACACATCAGTAGCAGCTTGGCTGCTGAGATGTTTTACTGATTTGTGTGATAAGCAGAAGGCGCAGCAGAGATCCTAGTCACAGCAAAAAGTGACATCACACAGACACCCTCCCCAGGGAACTACTTCATCCCACCAACCTAGTATATGTTGGCACAACCCACCCCGTGCTAACTGAACAAGAGAAGAATCAGCCAATGGAAAACACAATCTTCTCTAAGGAACCTACCCCCCACCCTTTTAAAAGCCTATAATAGTTGAAAGGTATGCCCTAACTAGTTGAAAGGAGTACAAACTCCAGGAAAAAATCTACCCTTCTAAGAGAACCCTCCCACCCCACCAATATGCTATAGATGTGGTCTCAACCTCACATCTGACTTGGACCCACACAACGCATTCTACTTCCCCTGACAATCACACATACCAAGAAGAGTACCACTCTGGCAGCGGAGATACCGTTCTTGATTGGTGCGACAAATAGACTGCGCAGTAGAGATCAAAGTCTCTGCTTCAGTCAAGACACCAACAATAGCATAGGTGAATGGCCCTACACTGCTGATTTATCAGCAAAATAAACCTCCCAGATTAAGACACCCTTCCCAGGGAACAATTTCATCCCACCAACATGCTGTATGTCGGCTTCCTACCCAGTGCTAACCTAACATGAGAAGAATCTTCCACTGGAAATCAATCTTCTCTGGGACCCTACCTGCACCTCCGGTTCACTATATGTGTGGCGTCAACTTCAGTTAGACTTAGCGCTAAACTGCGTCTCCTACCTCCCCTGCATCATACACATCAGTAGCAGCTTGGCTGCTGAGATGTTTTACTGATTTGTGTGATAAGCAGAAGGCGCAGCAGAGATCCTAGTCACAGCAAAAAGTGACATGACACAGACACCCTCCCCAGGGAACTACTTCATCCCACCAACCTAGTATATGTTGGCACAACCCACCCCGTGCTAACTGAACAAGAGAAGAATCTTCCAATGGAAAACACAATCTTCTCTAAGGAACCTACCCCCCACCCTTTTAAAAGCCTATAATAGTTGAAAGGTATGCCCTAACTATTTGAAAGGAGTACAAACTCCAGGAAAAAATTTACCCTTCTAAGTGAACCCTCCCACCCCACCAATATGCTATAGATGTGGTCTCAACCTCACATCTGACTTGGACCCACACAACGCATTCTACTTCCCCTGACAATGACACATACCAAGAAGAGTACCACTCTGGCCGCGAAAATACCGTTCTGGATTTGTGCGAAAAATAGACCGCGCAGTAGAGATCAAAGTCTCAGCTTCAGTCAAGACACCACCAATAGCATAGGTGAATGGCCCTACACTGCTGATTTATCAGCAAAAAAACCCTCCCAGATTAAGACACTCTCCCCAGGGAACAATTTCATCCCACCAACATGCTGAATGTCGGCTTCCCACCCAGTGCTAACCTAACATGAGAAGAATCTTCCACTGGAAATCAATCTTCTCTGGGACCCTACCTGCACCTCCGGTTCACTATATGTGTGGCGTCAACTTCAGTTAGACTTGGCGCTAAACTGCGTCTCCTACCTCCCCGGCATCACACACATCAGTAGCAGCTTGGCTGCTGAGATGTTTTACTGATTTGTGTGATAAGCAGAAGGCGCAGCAGAGATCCTAGTCACAGCAAAAAGTGACATCACACAGACACCCTCCCCAGGGAACTACTTCATCCCACCAACCTAGTATATGTTGGCACAACCCACCCCGTGCTAACTGAACAAGAGAAGAATCTTCCAATAGAAAACACAATCTTCTCTAAGGAACCTACCCCCCACCCTTTTAAAAGCCTATAATAGTTGAAAGGTATGCCCTAACTAGTTGAAAGGAGTACAAACTCCAGGAAAAAATCTACCCTTCTAAGAGAACCCTCCCACCCCACCAATATGCTATAGATGTGGTCTCAACCTCACATCTGACTTGGACCCACACAACGCATTCTACTTCCCCTGACAATCACACATACCAAGAAGAGTACCACTCTGGCAGCGGAGATACCGTTTTTGATTGGTGCGACAAATAGACTGCGCAGTAAAAATCGAAGTCTCTGCTTCAGTCAAGACACCACCAATAGCATAGGTGAATGGCCCTACACTGCTGATTTATCAGCAAAATAAACCTCCCAGATTGAGACACCCTCCCCAGGGAACAATATCATCCCACCAATATGCTGTATGTCGGCTTCCCACCCAGTGCTAACCTAACATGAGAAGTATCTTCCACTGGAAATCAATCTTCTCTGGGACCCCACCCGCACCTCCGGTTCACTACATGTGTGGCATCAACTTCAGTTAGACTTGGCGCTAAACTGCGTCTCCTACCTCCCCGGCATCACACACATCAGTAGCAGCTTGGCTGCTGAGATGTTTTACTGATTTGTGTGATAAGCAGAAGGCGCAGCAGAGATCCTAGTCACAGCAAAAAGTGACATCACACAGACACCCTCCCCAGGGAACTACTTCATCCCACCAACCTAGTATATGTTGGCACAACCCACCCTGTGCTAACTGAACAAGAGAAGAATCTTCCAATGGAAAACACAATCTTCTCTAAGGAACCTACCCCCCACCCTTTTAAAAGCCTATAATAGTTGAAAGGTATGCCCTAACTAGTTGAAAGGAGTACAAACTCCAGGAAAAAATTTACCCTTCTAAGTGAACCCTCCCACCCCACCAATATGCTATAGATGTGGTCTCAACCTCACATCTGACTTGGACCCACACAACGCATTCTACTTCCCCTGACAATGACACATACCAAGAAGAGTACCACTCTGGCAGCGAAAATACCGTTCTGGATTTGTGCGAAAAATAGACCGCGCAGTCGAGATCAAAGTCTCAGCTTCAGTCAAGACACCACCAATAGCATAGGTGAATGGCCCTACACTGCTGATTTATCAGCAAAAAAACCCTCCCAGATTAAGACACCCTCCCCAGGGAACAATTTCATCCCACCAACATGCTGTATGTCGGCTTCCCACCCAGTGCTAACCTAACATGAGAAGAATCTTCCACTGGAAATCAATCTTCTCTGGGACCCTACCTGCACCTCCGGTTCACTATATGTGTGGCGTCAACTTCAGTTAGACTTAGCGCTAAACTGCGTCTCCTACCTCCCCTGCATCACACACATCAGTAGCAGCTTGGCTGCTGAGATGTTTTACTGATTTGTGTGATAAGCAGAAGGCGCAGCAGAGATCCTAGTCACAGCAAAAAGTGACATGACACAGACACCCTCCCCAGGGAACTACTTCATCCCACCAACCTAGTATATGTTGGCACAACCCACCCCGTGCTAACTGAACAAGAGAAGAATCTTCCAATGGAAAACACAATCTTCTCTAAGGAACCTACCCCCCACCCTTTTAAAAGCCTATAATAGTTGAAAGGTATGCCCTAACTATTTGAAAGGAGTACAAACTCCAGGAAAAAATGTACCCTTCTAAGTGAACCCTCCCACCCCACCAATATGCTATAGATGTGGTCTCAACCTCACATCTGACTTGGACCCACACAACGCATTCTACTTCCCCTGACAATGACACATACCAAGAAGAGTACCACTCTGGCCGCGAAAATACCGTTCTGGATTTGTGCGAAAAATAGACCGCGCAGTAGAGATCAAAGTCTCAGCTTCAGTCAAGACACCACCAATAGCATAGGTGAATGGCCCTACACTGCTGATTTATCAGCAAAAAAACCCTCCCAGATTAAGACACTCTCCCCAGGGAACAATTTCATCCCACCAACATGCTGAATGTCGGCTTCCCACCCAGTGCTAACCTAACATGAGAAGAATCTTCCACTGGAAATCAATCTTCTCTGGGACCCTACCTGCACCTCCGGTTCACTATATGTGTGGCGTCAACTTCAGTTAGACTTGGCGCTAAACTGCGTCTCCTACCTCCCCGGCATCACACACATCAGTAGCAGCTTGGCTGCTGAGATGTTTTACTGATTTGTGTGATAAGCAGAAGGCGCAGCAGAGATCCTAGTCACAGCAAAAAGTGACATCACACAGACACCCTCCCCAGGGAACTACTTCATCCCACCAACCTAGTATATGTTGGCACAACCCACCCCGTGCTAACTGAACAAGAGAAGAATCTTCCAATAGAAAACACAATCTTCTCTAAGGAACCTACCCCCCACCCTTTTAAAAGCCTATAATAGTTGAAAGGTATGCCCTAACTAGTTGAAAGGAGTACAAACTCCAGGAAAAAATCTACCCTTCTAAGAGAACCCTCCCACCCCACCAATATGCTATAGATGTGGTCTCAACCTCACATCTGACTTGGACCCACACAACGCATTCTACTTCCCCTGACAATCACACATACCAAGAAGAGTACCACTCTGGCAGCGGAGATACCGTTTTTGATTGGTGCGACAAATAGACTGCGCAGTAGAAATCGAAGTCTCTGCTTCAGTCAAGACACCACCAATAGCATAGGTGAATGGCCCTACACTGCTGATTTATCAGCAAAATAAACCTCCCAGATTGAGACACCCTCCCCAGGGAACAATTTCATCCCACCAATATGCTGTATGTCGGCTTCCCACCCAGTGCTAACCTAACATGAGAAGTATCTTCCACTGGAAATCAATCTTCTCTGGGACCCCACCCGCACCTCCGGTTCACTACATGTGTGGCATCAACTTCAGTTAGACTTGGCGCTAAACTGCGTCTCCTACCTCCCCGGCATCACACACATCAGTAGCAGCTTGGCTGCTGAGATGTTTTACTGATTTGTGTGATAAGCAGAAGGCGCAGCAGAGATCCTAGTCACAGCAAAAAGTGACATCACACAGACACCCTCCCCAGGGAACTACTTCATCCCACCAACCTAGTATATGTTGGCACAACCCACCCTGTGCTAACTGAACAAGAGAAGAATCTTCCAATGGAAAACACAATCTTCTCTAAGGAACCAACCCCCCACCCCTTTAAAAGCCTATAATAGTTGAAAGGTATGCCCTAACTAGTTGAAAGGAGTACAAACTCAGGAAAAAATTTACCCTTCGAAGTGAGCCCTCCCACCCCACCAATATGCTATAGATGTGGTCTCAACCTCACATCTGACTTGGACCCACACAACGCATTCTACTTCCCCTGACAATGACACATAGCAAGAAGAGTACCACTCTGGCAGCGAAAATACCGTTCTGGATTTGTGCGAAAAATAGACCGCGCAGTCAAGATCAAAGTCTCAGCTTCAGTCAAGACACCACCAATAGCATAGGTGAATGGCCCTACACTGCTGATTTATCAGCAAAAAAACCCTCCCAGATTAAGACACCCTCCCCAGGGAACAATTTCATCCCACCAACATGCTGTATGTCGGCTTCCCACCCAGTGCTAACCTAACATGAGAAGAATCTTCCACTGGAAATCAATCTTCTCTGGGACCCTACCTGCACCTCCGGTTCACTATATGTGTGGCGTCAACTTCAGTTAGACTTGGCGCTAAACTGCGTCTCCTACCTCCCCGGCATCACACACATCAGTAGCAGCTTGGCTGCTGAGATGTTTTACTGATTTGTGTGATAAGCAGAAGGCGCAGCAGAGATCCTAGTCACAGCAAAAAGTGACATCACACAGACACCCTCCCCAGGGAACTACTTCATCCCACCAACCTAGTATATGTTGGCACAACCCACCCCGTGCTAACTGAACAAGAGAAGAATCAGCCAATGGAAAACACAATCTTCTCTAAGGAACCTACCCCCCACCCTTTTAAAAGCCTATAATAGTTGAAAGGTATGCCCTAACTAGTTGAAAGGAGTACAAACTCCAGGAAAAAATCTACCCTTCTAAGAGAACCCTCCCACCCCACCAATATGCTATAGATGTGGTCTCAACCTCACATCTGACTTGGACCCACACAACGCATTCTACTTCCCCTGACAATCACACATACCAAGAAGAGTACCACTCTGGCAGCGGAGATACCGTTCTTGATTGGTGCGACAAATAGACTGCGCAGTAGAGATCAAAGTCTCTGCTTCAGTCAAGACACCAACAATAGCATAGGTGAATGGCCCTACACTGCTGATTTATCAGCAAAATAAACCTCCCAGATTAAGACACCCTTCCCAGGGAACAATTTCATCCCACCAACATGCTGTATGTCGGCTTCCTACCCAGTGCTAACCTAACATGAGAAGAATCTTCCACTGGAAATCAATCTTCTCTGGGACCCTACCTGCACCTCCGGTTCACTATATGTGTGGCGTCAACTTCAGTTAGACTTAGCGCTAAACTGCGTCTCCTACCTCCCCTGCATCATACACATCAGTAGCAGCTTGGCTGCTGAGATGTTTTACTGATTTGTGTGATAAGCAGAAGGCGCAGCAGAGATCCTAGTCACAGCAAAAAGTGACATGACACAGACACCCTCCCCAGGGAACTACTTCATCCCACCAACCTAGTATATGTTGGCACAACCCACCCCGTGCTAACTGAACAAGAGAAGAATCTTCCAATGGAAAACACAATCTTCTCTAAGGAACCTACCCCCCACCCTTTTAAAAGCCTATAATAGTTGAAAGGTATGCCCTAACTATTTGAAAGGAGTACAAACTCCAGGAAAAAATTTACCCTTCTAAGTGAACCCTCCCACCCCACCAATATGCTATAGATGTGGTCTCAACCTCACATCTGACTTGGACCCACACAACGCATTCTACTTCCCCTGACAATGACACATACCAAGAAGAGTACCACTCTGGCCGCGAAAATACCGTTCTGGATTTGTGCGAAAAATAGACCGCGCAGTAGAGATCAAAGTCTCAGCTTCAGTCAAGACACCACCAATAGCATAGGTGAATGGCCCTACACTGCTGATTTATCAGCAAAAAAACCCTCCCAGATTAAGACACTCTCCCCAGGGAACAATTTCATCCCACCAACATGCTGAATGTCGGCTTCCCACCCAGTGCTAACCTAACATGAGAAGAATCTTCCACTGGAAATCAATCTTCTCTGGGACCCCACCCGCACCTCCGGTTCACTATATGTGTGGCGTCAACTTCAGTTAGACTTGGCGCTAAACTGCGTCTCCTACCTCCCCGGCATCACACACATCAGTAGCAGCTTGGCTGCTGAGATGTTTTACTGATTTGTGTGATAAGCAGAAGGCGCAGCAGAGATCCTAGTCACAGCAAAAAGTGACATCACACAGACACCCTCCCCAGGGAACTACTTCATCCCACCAACCTAGTATATGTTGGCACAACCCACCCCGTGCTAACTGAACAAGAGAAGAATCTTCCAATAGAAAACACAATCTTCTCTAAGGAACCTACCCCCCACCCTTTTAAAAGCCTATAATAGTTGAAAGGTATGCCCTAACTAGTTGAAAGGAGTACAAACTCCAGGAAAAAATCTACCCTTCTAAGAGAACCCTCCCACCCCACCAATATGCTATAGATGTGGTCTCAACCTCACATCTGACTTGGACCCACACAACGCATTCTACTTCCCCTGACAATCACACATACCAAGAAGAGTACCACTCTGGCAGCGGAGATACCGTTTTTGATTGGTGCGACAAATAGACTGCGCAGTAAAAATCGAAGTCTCTGCTTCAGTCAAGACACCACCAATAGCATAGGTGAATGGCCCTACACTGCTGATTTATCAGCAAAATAAACCTCCCAGATTGAGACACCCTCCCCAGGGAACAATTTCATCCCACCAATATGCTGTATGTCGGCTTCCCACCCAGTGCTAACCTAACATGAGAAGTATCTTCCACTGGAAATCAATCTTCTCTGGGACCCCACCCGCACCTCCGGTTCACTACATGTGTGGCATCAACTTCAGTTAGACTTGGCGCTAAACTGCGTCTCCTACCTCCCCGGCATCACACACATCAGTAGCAGCTTGGCTGCTGAGATGTTTTACTGATTTGTGTGATAAGCAGAAGGCGCAGCAGAGATCCTAGTCACAGCAAAAAGTGACATCACACAGACACCCTCCCCAGGGAACTACTTCATCCCACCAACCTAGTATATGTTGGCACAACCCACCCTGTGCTAACTGAACAAGAGAAGAATCTTCCAATGGAAAACACAATCTTCTCTAAGGAACAGACCCCCCACCCCTTTAAAAGCCTATAATAGTTGAAAGGTATGCCCTAACTAGTTGAAAGGAGTACAAACTCCAGGAAAAAATTTACCCTTCTAAGTGAGCCCTCCCACCCCACCAATATGCTATAGATGTGGTCTCAACCTCACATCTGACTTGGACCCACACAACGCATTCTACTTCCCCTGACAATGACACATACCAAGAAGAGTACCACTCTGGCCGCGAAAATACCGTTCTGGATTTGTGCGAAAAATAGACCGCGCAGTAGAGATCAAAGTCTCAGCTTCAGTCAAGACACCACCAATAGCATAGGTGAATGGCCCTACACTGCTGATTTATCAGCAAAAAAACCCTCCCAGATTAAGACACTCTCCCCAGGGAACAATTTCATCCCACCAACATGCTGAATGTCGGCTTCCCACCCAGTGCTAACCTAACATGAGAAGAATCTTCCACTGGAAATCAATCTTCTCTGGGACCCTACCTGCACCTCCGGTTCACTATATGTGTGGCGTCAACTTCAGTTAGACTTGGCGCTAAACTGCGTCTCCTACCTCCCCGGCATCACACACATCAGTAGCAGCTTGGCTGCTGAGATGTTTTACTGATTTGTGTGATAAGCAGAAGGCGCAGCAGAGATCCTAGTCACAGCAAAAAGTGACATCACACAGACACCCTCCCCAGGGAACTACTTCATCCCACCAACCTAGTATATGTTGGCACAACCCACCCCGTGCTAACTGAACAAGAGAAGAATCTTCCAATAGAAAACACAATCTTCTCTAAGGAACCTACCCCCCACCCTTTTAAAAGCCTATAATAGTTGAAAGGTATGCCCTAACTAGTTGAAAGGAGTACAAACTCCAGGAAAAAATCTACCCTTCTAAGAGAACCCTCCCACCCCACCAATATGCTATAGATGTGGTCTCAACCTCACATCTGACTTGGACCCACACAACGCATTCTACTTCCCCTGACAATCACACATACCAAGAAGAGTACCACTCTGGCAGCGGAGATACCGTTTTTGATTGGTGCGACAAATAGACTGCGCAGTAAAAATCGAAGTCTCTGCTTCAGTCAAGACACCACCAATAGCATAGGTGAATGGCCCTACACTGCTGATTTATCAGCAAAATAAACCTCCCAGATTGAGACACCCTCCCCAGGGAACAATATCATCCCACCAATATGCTGTATGTCGGCTTCCCACCCAGTGCTAACCTAACATGAGAAGTATCTTCCACTGGAAATCAATCTTCTCTGGGACCCCACCCGCACCTCCGGTTCACTACATGTGTGGCATCAACTTCAGTTAGACTTGGCGCTAAACTGCGTCTCCTACCTCCCCGGCATCACACACATCAGTAGCAGCTTGGCTGCTGAGATGTTTTACTGATTTGTGTGATAAGCAGAAGGCGCAGCAGAGATCCTAGTCACAGCAAAAAGTGACATCACACAGACACCCTCCCCAGGGAACTACTTCATCCCACCAACCTAGTATATGTTGGCAAAACCCACCCTGTGCTAACTGAACAAGAGAAGAATCTTCCAATGGAAAACACAATCTTCTCTAAGGAACCAACCCCCCACCCCTTTAAAAGCCTATAATAGTTGAAAGGTATGCCCTAACTAGTTGAAAGGAGTACAAACTCCAGGAAAAAATTTACCCTTCTAAGTGAGCCCTCCCACCCCACCAATATGCTATAGATGTGGTCTCAACCTCACATCTGACTTGGACCCACACAACGCATTCTACTTCCCCTGACAATGACACATACCAAGAAGAGTACCACTCTGGCAGCGAAAATACCGTTCTGGATTTGTGCGAAAAATAGACCGCGCAGTCAAGATCAAAGTCTCAGCTTCAGTCAAGACACCACCAATAGCATAGGTGAATGGCCCTACACTGCTGATTTATCAGCAAAAAAACCCTCCCAGATTAAGACACCCTCCCCAGGGAACAATTTCATCCCACCAACATGCTGTATGTCGGCTTCCCACCCAGTGCTAACCTAACATGAGAAGAATCTTCCACTGGAAATCAATCTTCTCTGGGACCCTACCTGCACCTCCGGTTCACTATATGTGTGGCGTCAACTTCAGTTAGACTTGGCGCTAAACTGCGTCTCCTACCTCCCCGGCATCACACACATCAGTAGCAGCTTGGCTGCTAAGATGTTTTACTGATTTGTGTGATAAGCAGAAGGCGCAGCAGAGATCCTAGTCACAGCAAAAAGTGACATCACACAGACACCCTCCCCAGGGAACTACTTCATCCCACCAACCTAGTATATGTTGGCACAACCCACCCCGTGCTAACTGAACAAGAGAAGAATCAGCCAATGGAAAACACAATCTTCTCTAAGGAACCTACCCCCCACCCTTTTAAAAGCCTATAATAGTTGAAAGGTATGCCCTAACTAGTTGAAAGGAGTACAAACTCCAGGAAAAAATCTACCCTTCTAAGAGAACCCTCCCACCCCACCAATATGCTATAGATGTGGTCTCAACCTCACATCTGACTTGGACCCACACAACGCATTCTACTTCCCCTGACAATCACACATACCAAGAAGAGTACCACTCTGGCAGCGGAGATACCGTTCTTGATTGGTGCGACAAATAGACTGAGCAGTAGAGATCAAAGTCTCTGCTTCAGTCAAGACACCAACAATAGCATAGGTGAATGGCCCTACACTGCTGATTTATCAGCAAAATAAACCTCCCAGATTAAGACACCCTCCCCAGGGAACAATTTCATCCCACCAACATGCTGTATGTCGGCTTCCTACCCAGTGCTAACCTAACATGAGAAGTATCTTCCACTGGAAATCAATCTTCTCTGGGACCCCACCCGCACCTCCGGTTCACTACATGTGTGGCGTCAACTTCAGTTAGACTTGGCGCTAAACTGCGTCTCCTACCTCCCCGTCATCACACACATCAGTAGCAGCTTGGCTGCTGAGATGTTTTACTGATTTGTGTGATAAGCAGAAGGCGCAGCAGAGATCCTAGTCACAGCAAAAAGTGACATGACACAGACACCCTCCCCAGGGAACTATTTCATCCCACCAACCTAGTATATGTTGGCACAACCCACCCCGTGCTAACTGAACAAGAGAAGAATCTTCCAACGAAAAACACAATCTTCTCTAAGGAACCTACCCCCCACCCTTTTAAAAGCCTATAATAGTTGAAAGGTATGCCCTAACTAGTTGAAAGGAGTACAAACTCCAGGAAAAAATTTACCCTTCTAAGTGAACCCTCCCACCCCACCAATATGCTATAGATGTGGTCTCAACCTCAAATCTGACTTGGACCCACACAACGCATTCTACTTCCCCTGACAAAGACACATACCAAGAAGAGTACCACTCTGGCAGCGAAAATACCGTTCTGGATTTGTGCGAAAAATAGACCGCGCAGTAGAGATCAAAGTCTCAGCTTAAGTCAAGACACCACCAATAGCATAGGTGAATGGCCCTACACTGCTGATTTATTAGCAAAAAAAACCCTCCCAGATTAAGACACCCTCCCCAGGGAACAATTTCATCCCACCAACATGCTGTATGTCGGCTTCCCACCCAGTGCTAACCTAACATGAGAAGAATCTTCCACTGGAAATCAATCTTCTCTGGGACCCCACCCGCACCTCCGGTTCACTACATGTGTGGCGTCAACTTCAGTTAGACTTGGCACTAAACTGCGTCTCCTACCTCCCCGGCATCACACACATCAGTAGCAGCTTGGCTGCTGAGATGTTTTACTGATTTGTGTGATAAGCAGAAGGCGCAGCAGAGATCCTAGTCACAGCAAAAAGTGACATCACACAGACACCCTCCCCAGGGAACTACTTCATCCCACCAACCTAGTATATGTTGGCACAACCCACCCTGTGCTAACTGAACAAGAGAAGAATCTTCCAATGGAAAACACAATCTTCTCTAAGGAACCTACCCCCCACCCTTTTAAAAGCCTATAATAGTTGAAAGGTATGCCCTTACTAGTTGAAAGGAGTACAAACTCCAGGAAAAAATTTACCCTTCTAAGTGAACCCTCCCACCCCACCAATATGCTATAGATGTGGTCTCAACCTCACATCTGACTTGGACCCACACAACGCATTCTACTTCGCCTGACAATGACACATACCAAGAAGAGTACCACTCTGGCAGCGAAAATACCGTTCTGGATTTGTGCGAAAAATAGACCGCGCAGTCGAGATCAAAGTCTCTGCTTCAGTCAAGACACCACCAATAGCATAGGTGAATGGCCCTACACTGCTGATTTATCAGCAAAAAAACGCTCCCAGATTAAGACACCCTCCCCAGGGAACAATTTCATCCCACCAACATGCTGTATGTCGGCTTCCCACCCAGTGCTAACCTAACATGAGAAGAATCTTCCACTGGAAATCAATCTTCTCTGGGACCCTACCTGCACCTCCGGTTCACTATATGTGTGGCGTCAACTTCAGTTAGACTTAGCGCCAAACTGCGTCTCCTACCTCCCCGGCATCACACACATCAGTAGCAGCTTGGCTGCTGAGATGTTTTACTGATTCGTGTGAAAAGCAGAAGGCGCAGCAGAGATCCTAGTCACAGCAAAAAGTGACATCACACAGACACCCTCCCCAGGGAACTACTTCATCCCACCAACCTAGTATATGTTGGCACAACCCACCCCGTGCTAACTGAACAAGAGAAGAATCTTCCAATGGAAAACACAATCTTCTCTAAGGAACCTACCCCCCCACCCTTTTAAAAGCCTATAATAGTTGAAAGGTATGCCCTAACTAGTTGAAAGGAGTACAAACTCCAGGAAAAAATTTACCCTTCTAAGTGAACCCTCCCACCCCACCAATATGCTATAGATGTGGTCTCAACCTCACATCTGACTTGGACCCACACAACGCATTCTACTTCCCCTGACAATGACACATACCAAGAAGAGTACCACTCTGGCAGCGAAAATACCGTTCTGGATTTGTGCGAAAAATAGACCGCGCAGTAGAGATCAAAGTCTCAGCTTCAGTCAAGACACCACCAATAGCATAGGTGAATGGCCCTACACTGCTGATTTATCAGCAAAAAAACCCTCCCAGATTAAGACACTCTCCCCAGGGAACAATTTCATCCCACCAACATGCTGAATGTCGGCTTCCCACCCAGTGCTAACCTAACATGAGAAGAATCTTCCACTGGAAATCAATCTTCTCTGGGACCCTTCCTGCACCTCCGGTTCACTATATGTGTGGCGTCAGCTTCAGTTAGACTTGGCGCTAAACTGCGTCTCCTACCTCCCCGGCATCACACACATCAGTAGCAGCTTGGCTGCTGAGATGTTTTACTGATTTGTGTGATAAGCAGAAGGCGCAGCAGAGATCCTAGTCACAGCAAAAAGTGACATCACACAGACACCCTCCCCAGGGAACTACTTCATCCCACCAACCTAGTATATGTTGGCACAACCCACCCCGTGCTAACTGAACAAGAGAAGAATCTTCCAATAGAAAACACAATCTTCTCTAAGGAACCTACCCCCCACCCTTTTAAAAGCCTATAATAGTTGAAAGGTATGCCCTAACTAGTTGAAAGGAGTACAAACTCCAGGAAAAAATCTACCCTTCTAAGAGAACCCTCCCACCCCACCAATATGCTATAGATGTGGTCTCAACCTCACATCTGACTTGGACCCACACAACGCATTCTACTTCCCCTGACAATCACACATACCAAGAAGAGTACCACTCTGGCAGCGGAGATACCGTTCTTGATTGGTGCGACAAATAGACTGCGCAGTAGAGATCGAAGTCTCTGCTTCAGTCAAGACACCACCAATAGCATAGGTGAATGGCCCTACACTGCTGATTTATCAGCAAAATAAACCTCCCAGATTGAGACACCCTCCCCAGGGAACAATTTCAACCCACCAACATGCTGTATGTCGGCTTCCCACCCAGTGCTAACCTAACATGAGAAGTATCTTCCACTGGAAATCAATCTTCTCTGGGACCCCACCCGCACCTCCGGTTCACTACATGTGTGGCATCAACTTCAGTTAGACTTGGCGCTAAACTGCGTCTCCTACCTCCCCGGCATCAAACACATCAGTAGCAGCTTGGCTGCTGAGATGTTTTACTGATTTGTGTGATAAGCAGAAGGCGCAGCAGAGATCCTAGTCACAGCAAAAAGTGACATCACACAGACACCCCCCCCCAGGGAACTACTTCATCCCACCAACCTAGTATATGTTGGCACAACCCACCCTGTGCTAACTGAACAAGAGAAGAATCTTCCAATGGAAAACACAATCTTCTCTAAGGAACCTACCCCCCACCCTTTTAAAAGCCTATAATAGTTGAAAGGTATGCCCTAACTAGTTGAAAGGAGTACAAACTCCAGGAAAAAATTTACCCTTCTAAGTGAACCCTCCCACCCCACCAATATGCTATAGATGTGGTCTCAACCTCACATCTGACTTGGACCCACACAACGCATTCTACTTCCCCTGACAATGACACATACCAAGAAGAGTACCACTCTGGCAGCGAAAATACCGTTCTGGATTTGTGCGAAAAATAGACCGCGCAGTCGAGATCAAAGTCTCAGCTTCAGTCAAGACACCACCAATAGCATAGGTGAATGGCCCTACACTGCTGATTTATCAGCAAAAAAACCCTCCCAGATTAAGACACCCTCCCCAGGGAACAATTTCATCCCACCAACATGCTGTATGTCGGCTTCCCACCCAGTGCTAACCTAACATGAGAAGAATCTTCCACTGGAAATCAATCTTCTCTGGGACCCTACCTGCACCTCCGGTTCACTATATGTGTGGCGTCAACTTCAGTTAGACTTAGCGCTAAACTGCGTCTAATACCTCCCCGGCATCACACACATCAGTAGCAGCTTGGCTGCTGAGATGTTTTACTGATTTGTGTGATAAGCAGAAGGCGCAGCAGAGATCCTAGTCACAGCAAAAAGTGACATGACACAGACACCCTCCCCAGGGAACTACTTCATCCCACCAACCTAGTATATGTTGGCACAACCCACCCTGTGCTAACTGAACAAGAGAAGAATCTTCCAATGGAAAACACAATCTTCTCTAAGGAACCTACCCCCCACCCTTTTAAAAGCCTATAATAGTTGAAAGGTATGCCCTTACTAGTTGAAAGGAGTACAAACTCCAGGAAAAAATTTACCCTTCTAAGTGAACCCTCCCACCCCACCAATATGCTATAGATGTGGTCTCAACCTCACATCTGACTTGGACCCACACAACGCATTCTACTTCGCCTGACAATGACACATACCAAGAAGAGTACCACTCTGGCAGCGAAAATACCGTTCTGGATTTGTGCGAAAAATAGACCGCGCAGTCGAGATCAAAGTCTCTGCTTCAGTCAAGACACCACCAATAGCATAGGTGAATGGCCCTACACTGCTGATTTATCAGCAAAAAAACGCTCCCAGATTAAGACACCCTCCCCAGGGAACAATTTCATCCCACCAACATGCTGTATGTCAGCTTCCCACCCAGTGCTAACCTAACATGAGAAGAATCTTCCACTGGAAATCAATCTTCTCTGGGACCCTACCTGCACCTCCGGTTCACTATATGTGTGGCGTCAACTTCAGTTAGACTTAGCGCCAAACTGCGTCTCCTACCTCCCCGGCATCACACACATCAGTAGCAGCTTGGCTGCTGAGATGTTTTACTGATTTGTGTGAAAAGCAGAAGGCGCAGCAGAGATCCTAGTCACAGCAAAAAGTGACATCACACAGACACCCTCCCCAGGGAACTACTTCATCCCACCAACCTAGTATATGTTGGCACAACCCACCCCGTGCTAACTGAACAAGAGAAGAATCTTCCAATGGAAAACACAATCTTCTCTAAGGAACCTACCCCCCCACCCTTTTAAAAGCCTATAATAGTTGAAAGGTATGCCCTAACTAGTTGAAAGGAGTACAAACTCCAGGAAAAAATTTACCCTTCTAAGTGAACCCTCCCACCCCACCAATATGCTATAGATGTGGTCTCAACCTCACATCTGACTTGGACCCACACAACGCATTCTACTTCCCCTGACAATGACACATACCAAGAAGAGTACCACTCTGGCAGCGAAAATACCGTTCTGGATTTGTGCGAAAAATAGACCGCGCAGTAGAGATCAAAGTCTCAGCTTCAGTCAAGACACCACCAATAGCATAGGTGAATGGCCCTACACTGCTGATTTATCAGCAAAAAAACCCTCCCAGATTAAGACACTCTCCCCAGGGAACAATTTCATCCCACCAACATGCTGAATGTCGGCTTCCCACCCAGTGCTAACCTAACATGAGAAGAATCTTCCACTGGAAATCAATCTTCTCTGGGACCCTACCTGCACCTCCGGTTCACTATATGTGTGGCGTCAGCTTCAGTTAGACTTGGCGCTAAACTGCGTCTCCTACCTCCCCGGCATCACACACATCAGTAGCAGCTTGGCTGCTGAGATGTTTTACTGATTTGTGTGATAAGCAGAAGGCGCAGCAGAGATCCTAGTCACAGCAAAAAGTGACATCACACAGACACCCTCCCCAGGGAACTACTTCATCCCACCAACCTAGTATATGTTGGCACAACCCACCCCGTGCTAACTGAACAAGAGAAGAATCTTCCAATAGAAAACACAATCTTCTCTAAGGAACCTACTCCCCACCCTTTTAAAAGCCTATAATAGTTGAAAGGTATGCCCTAACTAGTTGAAAGGAGTACAAACTCCAGGAAAAAATCTACCCTTCTAAGAGAACCCTCCCACCCCACCAATATGCTATAGATGTGGTCTCAACCTCACATCTGACTTGGACCCACACAACGCATTCTACTTCCCCTGACAATCACACATACCAAGAAGAGTACCACTCTGGCAGCGGAGATACCGTTCTTGATTGGTGCGACAAATAGACTGCGCAGTAGAGATCAAAGTCTCTGCTTCAGTCAAGACACCAACAATAGCATAGGTGAATGGCCCTACACTGCTGATTTATCAGCAAAATAAACCTCCCAGATTAAGACACCCTCCCCAGGGAACAATTTCATCCCACCAACATGCTGTATGTCGGCTTCCTACCCAGTGCTAACCTAACATGAGAAGAATCTTCCACTGGAAATCAATCTTCTCTGGGACCCTACCTGCACCTCCGGTTCACTATATGTGTGGCGTCAACTTCAGTTAGACTTAGCGCTAAACTGCGTCTCCTACCTCCCCTGCATCATACACATCAGTAGCAGCTTGGCTGCTGAGATGTTTTACTGATTTGTGTGATAAGCAGAAGGCGCAGCAGAGATCCTAGTCACAGCAAAAAGTGACATGACACAGACACCCTCCCCAGGGAACTACTTCATCCCACCAACCTAGTATATGTTGGCACAACCCACCCCGTGCTAACTGAACAAGAGAAGAATCTTCCAATGGAAAACACAATCTTCTCTAAGGAACCTACCCCCCACCCTTTTAAAAGCCTATAATAGTTGAAAGGTATGCCCTAACTATTTGAAAGGAGTACAAACTCCAGGAAAAAAATTACCCTTCTAAGTGAACCCTCCCACCCCACCAATATGCTATAGATGTGGTCTCAACCTCACATCTGACTTGGACCCACACAACGCATTCTACTTCCCCTGACAATGACACATACCAAGAAGAGTACCACTCTGGCCGCGAAAATACCGTTCTGGATTTGTGCGAAAAATAGACCGCGCAGTAGAGATCAAAGTCTCAGCTTCAGTCAAGACACCACCAATAGCATAGGTGAATGGCCCTACACTGCTGATTTATCAGCAAAAAAACCCTCCCAGATTAAGACACTCTCCCCAGGGAACAATTTCATCCCACCAACATGCTGAATGTCGGCTTCCCACCCAGTGCTAACCTAACATGAGAAGAATCTTCCACTGGAAATCAATCTTCTCTGGGACCCCACCCGCACCTCCGGTTCACTATATGTGTGGCGTCAACTTCAGTTAGACTTGGCGCTAAACTGCGTCTCCTACCTCCCCGGCATCACACACATCAGTAGCAGCTTGGCTGCTGAGATGTTTTACTGATTTGTGTGATAAGCAGAAGGCGCAGCAGAGATCCTAGTCACAGCAAAAAGTGACATCACACAGACACCCTCCCCAGGGAACTACTTCATCCCACCAACCTAGTATATGTTGGCACAACCCACCCCGTGCTAACTGAACAAGAGAAGAATCTTCCAATAGAAAACACAATCTTCTCTAAGGAACCTACCCCCCACCCTTTTAAAAGCCTATAATAGTTGAAAGGTATGCCCTAACTAGTTGAAAGGAGTACAAACTCCAGGAAAAAATCTACCCTTCTAAGAGAACCCTCCCACCCCACCAATATGCTATAGATGTGGTCTCAACCTCACATCTGACTTGGACCCACACAACGCATTCTACTTCCCCTGACAATCACACATACCAAGAAGAGTACCACTCTGGCAGCGGAGATACCGTTTTTGATTGGTGCGACAAATAGACTGCGCAGTAAAAATCGAAGTCTCTGCTTCAGTCAAGACACCACCAATAGCATAGGTGAATGGCCCTACACTGCTGATTTATCAGCAAAATAAACCTCCCAGATTGAGACACCCTCCCCAGGGAACAATTTCATCCCACCAATATGCTGTATGTCGGCTTCCCACCCAGTGCTAACCTAACATGAGAAGTATCTTCCACTGGAAATCAATCTTCTCTGGGACCCCACCCGCACCTCCGGTTCACTACATGTGTGGCATCAACTTCAGTTAGACTTGGCGCTAAACTGCGTCTCCTACCTCCCCGGCATCACACACATCAGTAGCAGCTTGGCTGCTGAGATGTTTTACTGATTTGTGTGATAAGCAGAAGGCGCAGCAGAGATCCTAGTCACAGCAAAAAGTGACATCACACAGACACCCTCCCCAGGGAACTACTTCATCCCACCAACCTAGTATATGTTGGCACAACCCACCCTGTGCTAACTGAACAAGAGAAGAATCTTCCAATGGAAAACACAATCTTCTCTAAGGAACCAACCCCCCACCCCTTTAAAAGCCTATAATAGTTGAAAGGTATGCCCTAACTAGTTGAAAGGAGTACAAACTCCAGGAAAAAATTTACCCTTCTAAGTGAGCCCTCCCACCCCACCAATATGCTATAGATGTGGTCTCAACCTCACATCTGACTTGGACCCACACAACGCATTCTACTTCCCCTGACAATGACACATACCAAGAAGAGTACCACTCTGGCCGCGAAAATACCGTTCTGGATTTGTGCGAAAAATAGACCGCGCAGTAGAGATCAAAGTCTCAGCTTCAGTCAAGACACCACCAATAGCATAGGTGAATGGCCCTACACTGCTGATTTATCAGCAAAAAAACCCTCCCAGATTAAGACACTCTCCCCAGGGAACAATTTCATCCCACCAACATGCTGAATGTCGGCTTCCCACCCAGTGCTAACCTAACATGAGAAGAATCTTCCACTGGAAATCAATCTTCTCTGGGACCCTACCTGCACCTCCGGTTCACTATATGTGTGGCGTCAGCTTCAGTTAGACTTGGCGCTAAACTGCGTCTCCTACCTCCCCGGCATCACACACATCAGTAGCAGCTTGGCTGCTGAGATGTTTTACTGATTTGTGTGATAAGCAGAAGGCGCAGCAGAGATCCTAGTCACAGCAAAAAGTGACATCACACAGACACCCTCCCCAGGGAACTACTTCATCCCACCAACCTAGTATATGTTGGCACAACCCACCCCGTGCTAACTGAACAAGAGAAGAATCTTCCAATAGAAAACACAATCTTCTCTAAGGAACCTACCCCCCACCCTTTTAAAAGCCTATAATAGTTGAAAGGTATGCCCTAACTAGTTGAAAGGAGTACAAACTCCAGGAAAAAATCTACCCTTCTAAGAGAACCCTCCCACCCCACCAATATGCTATAGATGTGGTCTCAACCTCACATCTGACTTGGACCCACACAACGCATTCTACTTCCCCTGACAATCACACATACCAAGAAGAGTACCACTCTGGCAGCGGAGATACCGTTCTTGATTGGTGCGACAAATAGACTGCGCAGTAGAGATCGAAGTCTCTGCTTCAGTCAAGACACCACCAATAGCATAGGTGAATGGCCCTACACTGCTGATTTATCAGCAAAATAAACCTCCCAGATTGAGACACCCTCCCCAGGGAACAATTTCAACCCACCAACATGCTGTATGTCGGCTTCCCACCCAGTGCTAACCTAACATGAGAAGTATCTTCCACTGGAAATCAATCTTCTCTGGGACCCCACCCGCACCTCCGGTTCACTACATGTGTGGCATCAACTTCAGTTAGACTTGGCGCTAAACTGCGTCTCCTACCTCCCCGGCATCAAACACATCAGTAGCAGCTTGGCTGCTGAGATGTTTTACTGATTTGTGTGATAAGCAGAAGGCGCAGCAGAGATCCTAGTCACAGCAAAAAGTGACATCACACAGACACCCCCCCCCAGGGAACTACTTCATCCCACCAACCTAGTATATGTTGGCACAACCCACCCTGTGCTAACTGAACAAGAGAAGAATCTTCCAATGGAAAACACAATCTTCTCTAAGGAACCTACCCCCCACCCTTTTAAAAGCCTATAATAGTTGAAAGGTATGCCCTAACTAGTTGAAAGGAGTACAAACTCCAGGAAAAAATTTACCCTTCTAAGTGAACCCTCCCACCCCACCAATATGCTATAGATGTGGTCTCAACCTCACATCTGACTTGGACCCACACAACGCATTCTACTTCCCCTGACAATGACACATACCAAGAAGAGTACCACTCTGGCAGCGAAAATACCGTTCTGGATTTGTGCGAAAAATAGACCGCGCAGTCGAGAGCAAAGTCTCAGCTTCAGTCAAGACACCACCAATAGCATAGGTGAATGGCCCTACACTGCTGATTTATCAGCAAAAAAACCCTCCCAGATTAAGACACCCTCCCCAGGGAACAATTTCATCCCACCAACATGCTGTATGTCGGCTTCCCACCCAGTGCTAACCTAACATGAGAAGAATCTTCCACTGGAAATCAATCTTCTCTGGGACCCTACCTGCACCTCCGGTTCACTATATGTGTGGCGTCAACTTCAGTTAGACTTAGCGCTAAACTGCGTCTAATACCTCCCCGGCATCACACACATCAGTAGCAGCTTGGCTGCTGAGATGTTTTACTGATTTGTGTGATAAGCAGAAGGCGCAGCAGAGATCCTAGTCACAGCAAAAAGTGACATGACACAGACACCCTCCCCAGGGAACTACTTCATCCCACCAACCTAGTATATGTTGGCACAACCCACCCTGTGCTAACTGAACAAGAGAAGAATCTTCCAATGGAAAACACAATCTTCTCTAAGGAACCTACCCCCCACCCTTTTAAAAGCCTATAATAGTTGAAAGGTATGCCCTTACTAGTTGAAAGGAGTACAAACTCCAGGAAAAAATTTACCCTTCTAAGTGAACCCTCCCACCCCACCAATATGCTATAGATGTGGTCTCAACCTCACATCTGACTTGGACCCACACAACGCATTCTACTTCGCCTGACAATGACACATACCAAGAAGAGTACCACTCTGGCAGCGAAAATACCGTTCTGGATTTGTGCGAAAAATAGACCGCGCAGTCGAGATCAAAGTCTCTGCTTCAGTCAAGACACCACCAATAGCATAGGTGAATGGCCCTACACTGCTGATTTATCAGCAAAAAAACGCTCCCAGATTAAGACACCCTCCCCAGGGAACAATTTCATCCCACCAACATGCTGTATGTCAGCTTCCCACCCAGTGCTAACCTAACATGAGAAGAATCTTCCACTGGAAATCAATCTTCTCTGGGACCCTACCTGCACCTCCGGTTCACTATATGTGTGGCGTCAACTTCAGTTAGACTTAGCGCCAAACTGCGTCTCCTACCTCCCCGGCATCACACACATCAGTAGCAGCTTGGCTGCTGAGATGTTTTACTGATTTGTGTGAAAAGCAGAAGGCGCAGCAGAGATCCTAGTCACAGCAAAAAGTGACATCACACAGACACCCTCCCCAGGGAACTACTTCATCCCACCAACCTAGTATATGTTGGCACAACCCACCCCGTGCTAACTGAACAAGAGAAGAATCTTCCAATGGAAAACACAATCTTCTCTAAGGAACCTACCCCCCCACCCTTTTAAAAGCCTATAATAGTTGAAAGGTATGCCCTAACTAGTTGAAAGGAGTACAAACTCCAGGAAAAAATTTACCCTTCTAAGTGAACCCTCCCACCCCACCAATATGCTATAGATGTGGTCTCAACCTCACATCTGACTTGGACCCACACAACGCATTCTACTTCCCCTGACAATGACACATACCAAGAAGAGTACCACTCTGGCAGCGAAAATACCGTTCTGGATTTGTGCGAAAAATAGACCGCGCAGTAGAGATCAAAGTCTCAGCTTCAGTCAAGACACCACCAATAGCATAGGTGAATGGCCCTACACTGCTGATTTATCAGCAAAAAAACCCTCCCAGATTAAGACACTCTCCCCAGGGAACAATTTCATCCCACCAACATGCTGAATGTCGGCTTCCCACCCAGTGCTAACCTAACATGAGAAGAATCTTCCACTGGAAATCAATCTTCTCTGGGACCCTACCTGCACCTCCGGTTCACTATATGTGTGGCGTCAGCTTCAGTTAGACTTGGCGCTAAACTGCGTCTCCTACCTCCCCGGCATCACACACATCAGTAGCAGCTTGGCTGCTGAGATGTTTTACTGATTTGTGTGATAAGCAGAAGGCGCAGCAGAGATCCTAGTCACAGCAAAAAGTGACATCACACAGACACCCTCCCCAGGGAACTACTTCATCCCACCAACCTAGTATATGTTGGCACAACCCACCCCGTGCTAACTGAACAAGAGAAGAATCTTCCAATAGAAAACACAATCTTCTCTAAGGAACCTACTCCCCACCCTTTTAAAAGCCTATAATAGTTGAAAGGTATGCCCTAACTAGTTGAAAGGAGTACAAACTCCAGGAAAAAATCTACCCTTCTAAGAGAACCCTCCCACCCCACCAATATGCTATAGATGTGGTCTCAACCTCACATCTGACTTGGACCCACACAACGCATTCTACTTCCCCTGACAATCACACATACCAAGAAGAGTACCACTCTGGCAGCGGAGATACCGTTCTTGATTGGTGCGACAAATAGACTGCGCAGTAGAGATCAAAGTCTCTGCTTCAGTCAAGACACCAACAATAGCATAGGTGAATGGCCCTACACTGCTGATTTATCAGCAAAATAAACCTCCCAGATTAAGACACCCTCCCCAGGGAACAATTTCATCCCACCAACATGCTGTATGTCGGCTTCCTACCCAGTGCTAACCTAACATGAGAAGAATCTTCCACTGGAAATCAATCTTCTCTGGGACCCTACCTGCACCTCCGGTTCACTATATGTGTGGCGTCAACTTCAGTTAGACTTAGCGCTAAACTGCGTCTCCTACCTCCCCTGCATCATACACATCAGTAGCAGCTTGGCTGCTGAGATGTTTTACTGATTTGTGTGATAAGCAGAAGGCGCAGCAGAGATCCTAGTCACAGCAAAAAGTGACATGACACAGACACCCTCCCCAGGGAACTACTTCATCCCACCAACCTAGTATATGTTGGCACAACCCACCCCGTGCTAACTGAACAAGAGAAGAATCTTCCAATGGAAAACACAATCTTCTCTAAGGAACCTACCCCCCACCCTTTTAAAAGCCTATAATAGTTGAAAGGTATGCCCTAACTATTTGAAAGGAGTACAAACTCCAGGAAAAAAATTACCCTTCTAAGTGAACCCTCCCACCCCACCAATATGCTATAGATGTGGTCTCAACCTCACATCTGACTTGGACCCACACAACGCATTCTACTTCCCCTGACAATGACACATACCAAGAAGAGTACCACTCTGGCCGCGAAAATACCGTTCTGGATTTGTGCGAAAAATAGACCGCGCAGTAGAGATCAAAGTCTCAGCTTCAGTCAAGACACCACCAATAGCATAGGTGAATGGCCCTACACTGCTGATTTATCAGCAAAAAAACCCTCCCAGATTAAGACACTCTCCCCAGGGAACAATTTCATCCCACCAACATGCTGAATGTCGGCTTCCCACCCAGTGCTAACCTAACATGAGAAGAATCTTCCACTGGAAATCAATCTTCTCTGGGACCCCACCCGCACCTCCGGTTCACTATATGTGTGGCGTCAACTTCAGTTAGACTTGGCGCTAAACTGCGTCTCCTACCTCCCCGGCATCACACACATCAGTAGCAGCTTGGCTGCTGAGATGTTTTACTGATTTGTGTGATAAGCAGAAGGCGCAGCAGAGATCCTAGTCACAGCAAAAAGTGACATCACACAGACACCCTCCCCAGGGAACTACTTCATCCCACCAACCTAGTATATGTTGGCACAACCCACCCCGTGCTAACTGAACAAGAGAAGAATCTTCCAATAGAAAACACAATCTTCTCTAAGGAACCTACCCCCCACCCTTTTAAAAGCCTATAATAGTTGAAAGGTATGCCCTAACTAGTTGAAAGGAGTACAAACTCCAGGAAAAAATCTACCCTTCTAAGAGAACCCTCCCACCCCACCAATATGCTATAGATGTGGTCTCAACCTCACATCTGACTTGGACCCACACAACGCATTCTACTTCCCCTGACAATCACACATACCAAGAAGAGTACCACTCTGGCAGCGGAGATACCGTTTTTGATTGGTGCGACAAATAGACTGCGCAGTAAAAATCGAAGTCTCTGCTTCAGTCAAGACACCACCAATAGCATAGGTGAATGGCCCTACACTGCTGATTTATCAGCAAAATAAACCTCCCAGATTGAGACACCCTCCCCAGGGAACAATTTCATCCCACCAATATGCTGTATGTCGGCTTCCCACCCAGTGCTAACCTAACATGAGAAGTATCTTCCACTGGAAATCAATCTTCTCTGGGACCCCACCCGCACCTCCGGTTCACTACATGTGTGGCATCAACTTCAGTTAGACTTGGCGCTAAACTGCGTCTCCTACCTCCCCGGCATCACACACATCAGTAGCAGCTTGGCTGCTGAGATGTTTTACTGATTTGTGTGATAAGCAGAAGGCGCAGCAGAGATCCTAGTCACAGCAAAAAGTGACATCACACAGACACCCTCCCCAGGGAACTACTTCATCCCACCAACCTAGTATATGTTGGCACAACCCACCCTGTGCTAACTGAACAAGAGAAGAATCTTCCAATGGAAAACACAATCTTCTCTAAGGAACCAACCCCCCACCCCTTTAAAAGCCTATAATAGTTGAAAGGTATGCCCTAACTAGTTGAAAGGAGTACAAACTCCAGGAAAAAATTTACCCTTCTAAGTGAGCCCTCCCACCCCACCAATATGCTATAGATGTGGTCTCAACCTCACATCTGACTTGGACCCACACAACGCATTCTACTTCCCCTGACAATGACACATACCAAGAAGAGTACCACTCTGGCCGCGAAAATACCGTTCTGGATTTGTGCGAAAAATAGACCGCGCAGTAGAGATCAAAGTCTCAGCTTCAGTCAAGACACCACCAATAGCATAGGTGAATGGCCCTACACTGCTGATTTATCAGCAAAAAAACCCTCCCAGATTAAGACACTCTCCCCAGGGAACAATTTCATCCCACCAACATGCTGAATGTCGGCTTCCCACCCAGTGCTAACCTAACATGAGAAGAATCTTCCACTGGAAATCAATCTTCTCTGGGACCCTACCTGCACCTCCGGTTCACTATATGTGTGGCGTCAACTTCAGTTAGACTTGGCGCTAAACTGCGTCTCCTACCTCCCCGGCATCACACACATCAGTAGCAGCTTGGCTGCTGAGATGTTTTACTGATTTGTGTGATAAGCAGAAGGCGCAGCAGAGATCCTAGTCACAGCAAAAAGTGACATCACACAGACACCCTCCCCAGGGAACTACTTCATCCCACCAACCTAGTATATGTTGGCACAACCCACCCCGTGCTAACTGAACAAGAGAAGAATCTTCCAATAGAAAACACAATCTTCTCTAAGGAACCTACCCCCCACCCTTTTAAAAGCCTATAATAGTTGAAAGGTATGCCCTAACTAGTTGAAAGGAGTACAAACTCCAGGAAAAAATCTACCCTTCTAAGAGAACCCTCCCACCCCACCAATATGCTATAGATGTGGTCTCAACCTCACATCTGACTTGGACCCACACAACGCATTCTACTTCCCCTGACAATCACACATACCAAGAAGAGTACCACTCTGGCAGCGGAGATACCGTTTTTGATTGGTGCGACAAATAGACTGCGCAGTAAAAATCGAAGTCTCTGCTTCAGTCAAGACACCACCAATAGCATAGGTGAATGGCCCTACACTGCTGATTTATCAGCAAAATAAACCTCCCAGATTGAGACACCCTCCCCAGGGAACAATATCATCCCACCAATATGCTGTATGTCGGCTTCCCACCCAGTGCTAACCTAACATGAGAAGTATCTTCCACTGGAAATCAATCTTCTCTGGGACCCCACCCGCACCTCCGGTTCACTACATGTGTGGCATCAACTTCAGTTAGACTTGGCGCTAAACTGCGTCTCCTACCTCCCCGGCATCACACACATCAGTAGCAGCTTGGCTGCTGAGATGTTTTACTGATTTGTGTGATAAGCAGAAGGCGCAGCAGAGATCCTAGTCACAGCAAAAAGTGACATCACACAGACACCCTCCCCAGGGAACTACTTCATCCCACCAACCTAGTATATGTTGGCACAACCCACCCTGTGCTAACTGAACAAGAGAAGAATCTTCCAATGGAAAACACAATCTTCTCTAAGGAACCAACCCCCCACCCCTTTAAAAGCCTATAATAGTTGAAAGGTATGCCCTAACTAGTTGAAAGGAGTACAAACTCCAGGAAAAAATGTACCCTTCTAAGTGAGCCCTCCCACCCCACCAATATGCTATAGATGTGGTCTCAACCTCACATCTGACTTGGACCCACACAACGCATTCTACTTCCCCTGACAATGACACATACCAAGAAGAGTACCACTCTGGCAGCGAAAATACCGTTCTGGATTTGTGCGAAAAATAGACCGCGCAGTCAAGATCAAAGTCTCAGCTTCAGTCAAGACACCACCAATAGCATAGGTGAATGGCCCTACACTGCTGATTTATCAGCAAAAAAACCCTCCCAGATTAAGACACCCTCCCCAGGGAACAATTTCATCCCACCAACATGCTGTATGTCGGCTTCCCACCCAGTGCTAACCTAACATGAGAAGAATCTTCCACTGGAAATCAATCTTCTCTGGGACCCTACCTGCACCTCCGGTTCACTATATGTGTGGCGTCAACTTCAGTTAGACTTGGCGCTAAACTGCGTCTCCTACCTCCCCGGCATCACACACATCAGTAGCAGCTTGGCTGCTGAGATGTTTTACTGATTTGTGTGATAAGCAGAAGGCGCAGCAGAGATCCTAGTCACAGCAAAAAGTGACATCACACAGACACCCTCCCCAGGGAACTACTTCATCCCACCAACCTAGTATATGTTGGCACAACCCACCCCGTGCTAACTGAACAAGAGAAGAATCAGCCAATGGAAAACACAATCTTCTCTAAGGAACCTACCCCCCATCCTTTTAAAAGCCTATAATAGTTGAAAGGTATGCCCTAACTAGTTGAAAGGAGTACAAACTCCAGGAAAAAATCTACCCTTCTAAGAGAACCCTCCCACCCCACCAATATGCTATAGATGTGGTCTCAACCTCACATCTGACTTGGACCCACACAACGCATTCTACTTCCCCTGACAATCACACATACCAAGAAGAGTACCACTCTGGCAGCGGAGATACCGTTCTTGATTGGTGCGACAAATAGACTGCGCAGTAGAGATCAAAGTCTCTGCTTCAGTCAAGACACCAACAATAGCATAGGTGAATGGCCCTACACTGCTGATTTATCAGCAAAATAAACCTCCCAGATTAAGACACCCTCCCCAGGGAACTATTTCATCCCACCAACATGCTGTATGTCGGCTTCCTACCCAGTGCTAACCTAACATGAGAAGTATCTTCCACTGGAAATCAATCTTCTCTGGGACCCCACCCGCACCTCCGGTTCACTACATGTGTGGCGTCAACTTCAGTTAGACTTGGCGCTAAACTGCGTCTCCTACCTCCCCGGCATCACACACATCAGTAGCAGCTTGGCTGCTGAGATGTTTTACTGATTTGTGTGATAAGCAGAAGGCGCAGCAGAGATCCTAGTCACAGCAAAAAGTGACATGACACAGACACCCTCCCCAGGGAACTATTTCATCCCACCAACCTAGTATATGTTGGCACAACCCACCCCGTGCTAACTGAACAAGAGAAGAATCTTCCAACGAAAAACACAATCTTCTCTAAGGAACCTACCCCCCACCCTTTTAAAAGCCTATAATAGTTGAAAGGTATGCCCTAACTAGTTGAAAGGAGTACAAACTCCAGGAAAAAATTTACCCTTCTAAGTGAACCCTCCCACCCCACCAATATGCTATAGATGTGGTCTCAACCTCAAATCTGACTTGGACCCACACAACGCATTCTACTTCCCCTGACAAAGACACATACCAAGAAGAGTACCACTCTGGCAGCGAAAATACCGTTCTGGATTTGTGCGAAAAATAGACCGCGCAGTAGAGATCAAAGTCTCAGCTTAAGTCAAGACACCACCAATAGCATAGGTGAATGGCCCTACACTGCTGATTTATTAGCAAAAAAACCCTCCCAGATTAAGACACCCTCCCCAGGGAACAATTTCATCCCACCAACATGCTGTATGTCGGCTTCCCACCCAGTGCTAACCTAACATGAGAAGAATCTTCCACTGGAAATCAATCTTCTCTGGGACCCCACCCGCACCTCCGGTTCACTACATGTGTGGCGTCAACTTCAGTTAGACTTGGCACTAAACTGCGTCTCCTACCTCCCCGGCATCACACACATCAGTAGCAGCTTGGCTGCTGAGATGTTTTACTGATTTGTGTGATAAGCAGAAGGCGCAGCAGAGATCCTAGTCACAGCAAAAAGTGACATCACACAGACACCCTCCCCAGGGAACTACTTCATCCCACCAACCTAGTATATGTTGGCACAACCCACCCTGTGCTAACTGAACAAGAGAAGAATCTTCCAATGGAAAACACAATCTTCTCTAAGGAACCTACCCCCCACCCTTTTAAAAGCCTATAATAGTTGAAAGGTATGCCCTTACTAGTTGAAAGGAGTACAAACTCCAGGAAAAAATTTACCCTTCTAAGTGAACCCTCCCACCCCACCAATATGCTATAGATGTGGTCTCAACCTCACATCTGACTTGGACCCACACAACGCATTCTACTTCGCCTGACAATGACACATACCAAGAAGAGTACCACTCTGGCAGCGAAAATACCGTTCTGGATTTGTGCGAAAAATAGACCGCGCAGTCGAGATCAAAGTCTCTGCTTCAGTCAAGACACCACCAATAGCATAGGTGAATGGCCCTACACTGCTGATTTATCAGCAAAAAAACGCTCCCAGATTAAGACACCCTCCCCAGGGAACAATTTCATCCCACCAACATGCTGTATGTCGGCTTCCCACCCAGTGCTAACCTAACATGAGAAGAATCTTCCACTGGAAATCAATCTTCTCTGGGACCCTACCTGCACCTCCGGTTCACTATATGTGTGGCGTCAACTTCAGTTAGACTTAGCGCCAAACTGCGTCTCCTACCTCCCCGGCATCACACACATCAGTAGTAGCTTGGCTGCTGAGATGTTTTACTGATTCGTGTGAAAAGCAGAAGGCGCAGCAGAGATCCTAGTCACAGCAAAAAGTGACATCACACAGACACCCTCCCCAGGGAACTACTTCATCCCACCAACCTAGTATATGTTGGCACAACCCACCCCGTGCTAACTGAACAAGAGAAGAATCTTCCAATGGAAAACACAATCTTCTCTAAGGAACCTACCCCCCCACCCTTTTAAAAGCCTATAATAGTTGAAAGGTATGCCCTAACTAGTTGAAAGGAGTACAAACTCCAGGAAAAAATTTACCCTTCTAAGTGAACCCTCCCACCCCACCAATATGCTATAGATGTGGTCTCAACCTCACATCTGACTTGGACCCACACAACGCATTCTACTTCCCCTGACAATGACACATACCAAGAAGAGTACCACTCTGGCAGCGAAAATACCGTTCTGGATTTGTGCGAAAAATAGACCGCGCAGTAGAGATCAAAGTCTCAGCTTCAGTCAAGACACCACCAATAGCATAGGTGAATGGCCCTACACTGCTGATTTATCAGCAAAAAAACCCTCCCAGATTAAGACACTCTCCCCAGGGAACAATTTCATCCCACCAACATGCTGAATGTCGGCTTCCCACCCAGTGCTAACCTAACATGAGAAGAATCTTCCACTGGAAATCAATCTTCTCTGGGACCCTTCCTGCACCTCCGGTTCACTATATGTGTGGCGTCAGCTTCAGTTAGACTTGGCGCTAAACTGCGTCTCCTACCTCCCCGGCATCACACACATCAGTAGCAGCTTGGCTGCTGAGATGTTTTACTGATTTGTGTGATAAGCAGAAGGCGCAGCAGAGATCCTAGTCACAGCAAAAAGTGACATCACACAGACACCCTCCCCAGGGAACTACTTCATCCCACCAACCTAGTATATGTTGGCACAACCCACCCCGTGCTAACTGAACAAGAGAAGAATCTTCCAATAGAAAACACAATCTTCTCTAAGGAACCTACCCCCCACCCTTTTAAAAGCCTATAATAGTTGAAAGGTATGCCCTAACTAGTTGAAAGGAGTACAAACTCCAGGAAAAAATCTACCCTTCTAAGAGAACCCTCCCACCCCACCAATATGCTATAGATGTGGTCTCAACCTCACATCTGACTTGGACCCACACAACGCATTCTACTTCCCCTGACAATCACACATACCAAGAAGAGTACCACTCTGGCAGCGGAGATACCGTTCTTGATTGGTGCGACAAATAGACTGCGCAGTAGAGATCGAAGTCTCTGCTTCAGTCAAGACACCACCAATAGCATAGGTGAATGGCCCTACACTGCTGATTTATCAGCAAAATAAACCTCCCAGATTGAGACACCCTCCCCAGGGAACAATTTCAACCCACCAACATGCTGTATGTCGGCTTCCCACCCAGTGCTAACCTAACATGAGAAGTATCTTCCACTGGAAATCAATCTTCTCTGGGACCCCACCCGCACCTCCGGTTCACTACATGTGTGGCATCAACTTCAGTTAGACTTGGCGCTAAACTGCGTCTCCTACCTCCCCGGCATCAAACACATCAGTAGCAGCTTGGCTGCTGAGATGTTTTACTGATTTGTGTGATAAGCAGAAGGCGCAGCAGAGATCCTAGTCACAGCAAAAAGTGACATCACACAGACACCCCCCCCAGGGAACTACTTCATCCCACCAACCTAGTATATGTTGGCACAACCCACCCTGTGCTAACTGAACAAGAGAAGAATCTTCCAATGGAAAACACAATCTTCTCTAAGGAACCTACCCCCCACCCTTTTAAAAGCCTATAATAGTTGAAAGGTATGCCCTAACTAGTTGAAAGGAGTACAAACTCCAGGAAAAAATTTACCCTTCTAAGTGAACCCTCCCACCCCACCAATATGCTATAGATGTGGTCTCAACCTCACATCTGACTTGGACCCACACAACGCATTCTACTTCCCCTGACAATGACACATACCAAGAAGAGTACCACTCTGGCAGCGAAAATACCGTTCTGGATTTGTGCGAAAAATAGACCGCGCAGTCGAGATCAAAGTCTCAGCTTCAGTCAAGACACCACCAATAGCATAGGTGAATGGCCCTACACTGCTGATTTATCAGCAAAAAAACCCTCCCAGATTAAGACACCCTCCCCAGGGAACAATTTCATCCCACCAACATGCTGTATGTCGGCTTCCCACCCAGTGCTAACCTAACATGAGAAGAATCTTCCACTGGAAATCAATCTTCTCTGGGACCCTACCTGCACCTCCGGTTCACTATATGTGTGGCGTCAACTTCAGTTAGACTTAGCGCTAAACTGCGTCTAATACCTCCCCGGCATCACACACATCAGTAGCAGCTTGGCTGCTGAGATGTTTTACTGATTTGTGTGATAAGCAGAAGGCGCAGCAGAGATCCTAGTCACAGCAAAAAGTGACATGACACAGACACCCTCCCCAGGGAACTACTTCATCCCACCAACCTAGTATATGTTGGCACAACCCACCCTGTGCTAACTGAACAAGAGAAGAATCTTCCAATGGAAAACACAATCTTCTCTAAGGAACCTACCCCCCACCCTTTTAAAAGCCTATAATAGTTGAAAGGTATGCCCTTACTAGTTGAAAGGAGTACAAACTCCAGGAAAAAATTTACCCTTCTAAGTGAACCCTCCCACCCCACCAATATGCTATAGATGTGGTCTCAACCTCACATCTGACTTGGACCCACACAACGCATTCTACTTCGCCTGACAATGACACATACCAAGAAGAGTACCACTCTGGCAGCGAAAATACCGTTCTGGATTTGTGCGAAAAATAGACCGCGCAGTCGAGATCAAAGTCTCTGCTTCAGTCAAGACACCACCAATAGCATAGGTGAATGGCCCTACACTGCTGATTTATCAGCAAAAAAACGCTCCCAGATTAAGACACCCTCCCCAGGGAACAATTTCATCCCACCAACATGCTGTATGTCAGCTTCCCACCCAGTGCTAACCTAACATGAGAAGAATCTTCCACTGGAAATCAATCTTCTCTGGGACCCTACCTGCACCTCCGGTTCACTATATGTGTGGCGTCAACTTCAGTTAGACTTAGCGCCAAACTGCGTCTCCTACCTCCCCGGCATCACACACATCAGTAGCAGCTTGGCTGCTGAGATGTTTTACTGATTTGTGTGAAAAGCAGAAGGCGCAGCAGAGATCCTAGTCACAGCAAAAAGTGACATCACACAGACACCCTCCCCAGGGAACTACTTCATCCCACCAACCTAGTATATGTTGGCACAACCCACCCCGTGCTAACTGAACAAGAGAAGAATCTTCCAATGGAAAACACAATCTTCTCTAAGGAACCTACCCCCCCACCCTTTTAAAAGCCTATAATAGTTGAAAGGTATGCCCTAACTAGTTGAAAGGAGTACAAACTCCAGGAAAAAATTTACCCTTCTAAGTGAACCCTCCCACCCCACCAATATGCTATAGATGTGGTCTCAACCTCACATCTGACTTGGACCCACACAACGCATTCTACTTCCCCTGACAATGACACATACCAAGAAGAGTACCACTCTGGCAGCGAAAATACCGTTCTGGATTTGTGCGAAAAATAGACCGCGCAGTAGAGATCAAAGTCTCAGCTTCAGTCAAGACACCACCAATAGCATAGGTGAATGGCCCTACACTGCTGATTTATCAGCAAAAAAACCCTCCCAGATTAAGACACTCTCCCCAGGGAACAATTTCATCCCACCAACATGCTGAATGTCGGCTTCCCACCCAGTGCTAACCTAACATGAGAAGAATCTTCCACTGGAAATCAATCTTCTCTGGGACCCTACCTGCACCTCCGGTTCACTATATGTGTGGCGTCAGCTTCAGTTAGACTTGGCGCTAAACTGCGTCTCCTACCTCCCCGGCATCACACACATCAGTAGCAGCTTGGCTGCTGAGATGTTTTACTGATTTGTGTGATAAGCAGAAGGCGCAGCAGAGATCCTAGTCACAGCAAAAAGTGACATCACACAGACACCCTCCCCAGGGAACTACTTCATCCCACCAACCTAGTATATGTTGGCACAACCCACCCCGTGCTAACTGAACAAGAGAAGAATCTTCCAATAGAAAACACAATCTTCTCTAAGGAACCTACCCCCCACCCTTTTAAAAGCCTATAATAGTTGAAAGGTATGCCCTAACTAGTTGAAAGGAGTACAAACTCCAGGAAAAAATCTACCCTTCTAAGAGAACCCTCCCACCCCACCAATATGCTATAGATGTGGTCTCAACCTCACATCTGACTTGGACCCACACAACGCATTCTACTTCCCCTGACAATCACACATACCAAGAAGAGTACCACTCTGGCAGCGGAGATACCGTTCTTGATTGGTGCGACAAATAGACTGCGCAGTAGAGATCGAAGTCTCTGCTTCAGTCAAGACACCACCAATAGCATAGGTGAATGGCCCTACACTGCTGATTTATCAGCAAAATAAACCTCCCAGATTGAGACACCCTCCCCAGGGAACAATTTCAACCCACCAACATGCTGTATGTCGGCTTCCCACCCAGTGCTAACCTAACATGAGAAGTATCTTCCACTGGAAATCAATCTTCTCTGGGACCCTACCTGCACCTCCGGTTCACTATATGTGTGGCGTCAACTTCAGTTAGACTTAGCGCTAAACTGCGTCTCCTACCTCCCCGGCATCACACACATCAGTAGCAGCTTGGCTGCTGAGATGTTTTACTGATTTGTGTGATAAGCAGAAGGCGCAGCAGAGATCCTAGTCACAGCAAAAAGTGACATGACACAGACACCCTCCCCAGGGAACTACTTCATCCCACCAACCTAGTATATGTTGGCACAACCCACCCCGTGCTAACTGAACAAGAGAAGAATCTTCCAATGGAAAACACAATCTTCTCTAAGGAACCTCCCCCCACCCTTTTAAAAGCCTATAATAGTTGAAAGGTATGCCCTAACTAGTTGAAAGGAGTACAAACTCCAGGAAAAAATTTACCCTTCTAAGTGAACCCTCCCACCTCACCAATATGCTATAGATGTGGTCTCAACCTCACATCTGACTTGGACCCACAAAACGCATTCTACTTCCCCTGACAATGACACATACCAAGAAGAGTACCACTCTGGCAGCGAAAATACCGTTCTGGATTTGTGCGAAAAATAGACCGCGCAGTAGAGATCAAAGTCTCAGCTTCAGTCAAGACACCACCAATAGCATAGGTGAATGGCCCTACACTGCTGATTTATCAGCAAAAAAACCCTCCCAGATTAAGACACTCTCCCCAGGGAACAATTTCATCCCACCAACATGCTGTATGTCGGCTTCCCACCCAGTGCTAACCTAACATGAGAAGAATCTTCCACTGGAAATCAATCTTCTCTGGGACCCTACCTGCACCTCCGGTTCACTATATGTGTGGCGTCAACTTCAGTTAGACTTGGCGCTATACTGCGTCTCCTACCTCCCCGGCATCACACACATCAGTAGCAGCTTGGCTGCTGAGATGTTTTACTGATTTGTGTGATAAGCAGAAGGCGCAGCAGAGATCCTAGTCACAGCAAAAAGTGACATCACACAGACACCCTCCCCAGGGAACTACTTCATCCCACCAACCTAGTATATGTTGGCACAACCCACCCCGTGCTAACTGAACAAGAGAAGAATCTTCCAATAGAAAACACAATCTTCTCTAAGGAACCTACCCCCCACCCTTTTAAAAGCCTATAATAGTTGAAAGGTATGCCCTAACTAGTTGAAAGGAGTACAAACTCCAGGAAAAAATCTACCCTTCTAAGAGAACCCTCCCACCCCACCAATATGCTATAGATGTGGTCTCAACCTCACATCTGACTTGGACCCACACAACGCATTCTACTTCCCCTGACAATCATACATACCAAGAAGAGTACCACTCTGGCAGCGGAGATACCGTTCTTGATAGGTGCGACAAATAGACTGCGCAGTAGAGATCAAAGTCTCTGCTTTAGTCAAGACACCACCAATAGCATAGGTGAATGGCCCTACACTGCTGATTTATCAGCAAAATAAACCTCCCAGATTAAGACACCCTCCCCAGGGAACAATTTCATCCCACCAACATGCTGTATGTCGGCTTCCCACCCAGTGCTAACCTAACATGAGAAGAATCTTCCACTGGAAATCAATCTTCTCTGGGACCCTACCCGCACCTCCGGTTCACTACATGTGTGGCGTCAACTTCAGTTAGACTTGGCGCTAAACTGCGTCTCCTACCTCCCCGGCATCACACACATCAGTAGCAGCTTGGCTGCTGAGATGTTTTACTGATTTGTGTGATAAGCAGAAGGCGCAGCAGAGATCCTAGTCACAGCAAAAAGTGACATCACACAGACACCCTCCCCAGGGAACTACTTCATCCCACCAACCTAGTATATGTTGGCACAACCCACCCCGTGCTAACTGAACAAGAGAAGAATCTTCCAATGGAAAACACAATCTTCTCTAAGGAACCTACCCCCCACCCTTTTAAAAGCCTATAATAGTTGAAAGGTATGCCCTAACTAGTTGAAAGGAGTACAAACTCCAGGAAAAAATTTACCCTTCTAAGTGAACCCTCCCACCCCACTAATATGCTATAGATGTGGTCTCAACCTCACATCTGACTTGGACCCACACAACGCATTCTACTTCCCCTGACAATGACACATACCAAGAAGAGTACCACTCTGGCAGCGAAAATACCGTTCTGGATTTGTGCGACAAATAGACCGCGCAGTAGAGATCAAAGTCTCAGCTTAAGTCAAGACACCACCAATAGCATAGGTGAATGGCCCTACACTGCTGATTTATTAGCAAAAAAACCCTCCCAGATTAAGACACCCTCCCCAGGGAACAATTTCATCCCACCAACATGCTGTATGTCGGCTTCCCACCCAGTGCTAACCTAACATGAGAAGAATCTTCCACTGGAAATCAATCTTCTCTGGGACCCCACCCGCACCTCCGGTTCACTACATGTGTGGCGTCAACTTCAGTTAGACTTGGCGCTAAACTGCATCTCCTACCTCCCCGGCATCACACAGATCAGTAGCAGCTTGGCTGCTGAGATGTTTTACTGATTTGTGTGATAAGCAGAAGGCGCAGCAGAGATCCTAGTCACAGCAAAAAGTGACATCACACAGACACCCTCCCCAGGGAACTACTTCATCCCACCAACCTAGTATATGTTGGCACAACCCACCCTATGCTAACTGAACAAGAGAAGAATCTTCCAATGGAAAACACAATCTTCTCTAAGGAACCTACCCCCCACCCTTTTAAAAGCCTATAATAGTTGAAAGGTATGCCCTAACTAGTTGAAAGGAGTACAAACTCCAGGAAAAAATTTACCCTTCTAAGTGAACCCTCCCACCCCACCAATATGCTATAGATGTGGTCTCAACCTCACATCTGACTTGGACCCACACAACGCATTCTACTTCCCCTGACAATGACACATACCAAGAAGAGTACCACTCTGGCAGCGAAAATACCTTTCTGGATTTGTGCGAAAAATAGACCGCGCAGTCGAGATCAAAGTCTCAGCTTCAGTCAAGACACCACCAATAGCATAGGTGAATGGCCCTACACTGCTGATTTATCAGCAAAAAAAACCCTCCCAGATTAAGACACTCTCCCCAGGGAACAATTTCATCCCACCAACATGCTGAATGTCGGCTTCCCACCCAGTGCTAACCTAACATGAGAAGAATCTTCCACTGGAAATCAATCTTCTCTGGGACCCTACCTGCACCTCCGGTTCACTATATGTGTGGCGTCAACTTCAGTTAGACTTGGCGCTAAACTGCGTCTCCTACCTCCCCGTCATCACACACATCAGTAGCAGCTTGGCTGCTGAGATGTTTTACTGATTTGTGTGATAAGCAGAAGGCGCAGCAGAGATCCTAGTCACAGCAAAAAGTGACATCACACAGACACCCTCCCCAGGGAACTACTTCATCCCACCAACCTAGTATATGTTGGCACAACCCACCCCGTGCTAACTGAACAAGAGAAGAATCTTCCAATAGAAAACACAATCTTCTCTAAGGAACCTACCCCCCACCCTTTTAAAAGCCTATAATAGTTGAAAGGTATGCCCTAACTAGTTGAAAGGAGTACAAACTCCAGGAAAAAATCTACCCTTCTAAGAGAACCCTCCCACCCCACCAATATGCTATAGATGTGGTCTCAACCTCACATCTGACTTGGACCCACACAACGCATTCTACTTCCCCTGACAATCACACATACCAAGAAGAGTACCACTCTGGCAGCGGAGATACCGTTCTTGATTGGTGCGACAAATAGACTGCGCAGCAGAGATCGAAGTCTCTGCTTCAGTCAAGACACCACCAATAGCATAGGTGAATGGCCATACACTGCTGATTTATCAGCAAAATAAACCTCCCAGATTGAGACACCCTCCCCAGGGAACAATTTCATCCCACCAACATGCTGTATGTCAGCTTCCCACCCAGTGCTAACCTAACATGAGAAGTATCTTCCACTGGAAATCAATCTTCTCTGGGACCCCACCCGCACCTCCGGTTCACTAAATGTGTGGCGTCAACTTCAGTTAGACTTGGCGCTAAACTGCGTCTCCTACCTCCCCGGCATCACACACATCAGTAGCAGCTTGGCTGCTGAGATGTTTTACTGATTTGTGTGATAAGCAGAAGGCGCAGCAGAGATCCTAGTCACAGCAAAAAGTGACATCACACAGACACCCTCCCCAGGGAACTACTTCATCCCACCAACCTAGTATATGTTGGCACAACCCACCCTGTGCTAACTGAACAAGAGAAGAATCTTCCAATGGAAAACACAATCTTCTCTAAGGAACCTACCCCCCACCCTTTTAAAAGCCTATAATAGTTGAAAGGTATGCCCTAACTAGTTGAAAGGAGTACAAACTCCAGGAAAAAATTTACCCTTCTAAGTGAACCCTCCCACCCCACCAATATGCTATAGATGTGGTCTCAACCTCACATCTGACTTGGACCCACACAACGCATTCTACTTCCCCTGACAATGACACATACCAAGAAGAGTACCACTCTGGCAGCGAAAATGCCGTTCTGGATTTGTGCGAAAAATAGACCGCGCAGTCGAGATCAAAGTCTCAGCTTCAGTCAAGACACCACCAATAGCATAGGTGAATGGCCCTACACTGCTGATTTATCAGCAAAAAAACCCTCCCAGATTAAGACACCCTCCCCAGGGAACAATTTCATCCCACCAACATGCTGTATGTCGGCTTCCCACCCAGTGCTAACCTAACATGAGAAGAATCTTCCACTGGAAATCAATCTTCTCTGGGACCCTACCTGCACCTCCGGTTCACTATATGTGTGGCGTCAACTTCAGTTAGACTTAGCGCTAAACTGCGTCTCCTACCTCCCCTGCATCACACACATCAGTAGCAGCTTGGCTGCTGAGATGTTTTACTGATTTGTGTGATAAGCAGAAGGCGCAGCAGAGATCCTAGTCACAGCAAAAAGTGACATGACACAGACACCCTCCCCAGGGAACTACTTCATCCCACCAACCTAGTATATGTTGGCACAACCCACCCCGTGCTAACTGAACAAGAGAAGAATCTTCCAATGGAAAACACAATCTTCTCTAAGGAACCTACCCCCCACCCTTTTAAAAGCCTATAATAGTTGAAAGGTATGCCCTAACTAGTTGAAAGGAGTACAAACTCCAGGAAAAAATTTACCCTTCTAAGTGAACCCTCCCACCCCACCAATATGCTATAGATGTGGTCTCAACCTCACATCTGACTTGGACCCACACAACGCATTCTACTTCCCCTGACAATGACACATACCAAGAAGAGTACCACTCTGGCCGCGAAAATACCGTTCTGGATTTGTGCGAAAAATAGACCGCGCAGTAGAGATCAAAGTCTCAGCTTCAGTCAAGACACCACCAATAGCATAGGTGAATGGCCCTACACTGCTGATTTATCAGCAAAAAAACCCTCCCAGATTAAGACACTCTCCCCAGGGAACAATTTCATCCCACCAACATGCTGAATGTCGGCTTCCCACCCAGTGCTAACCTAACATGAGAAGAATCTTCCACTGGAAATCAATCTTCTCTGGGACCCTACCTGCACCTCCGGTTCACTATATGTGTGGCGTCAACTTCAGTTAGACTTGGCGCTAAACTGCGTCTCCTACCTCCCCGGCATCACACACATCAGTAGCAGCTTGGCTGCTGAGATGTTTTACTGATTTGTGTGATAAGCAGAAGGCGCAGCAGAGATCCTAGTCACAGCAAAAAGTGACATCACACAGACACCCTCCCCAGGGAACTACTTCATCCCACCAACCTAGTATATGTTGGCACAACCCACCCCGTGCTAACTGAACAAGAGAAGAATCTTCCAATAGAAAACACAATCTTCTCTAAGGAACCTACCCCCCACCCTTTTAAAAGCCTATAATAGTTGAAAGGTATGCCCTAACTAGTTGAAAGGAGTACAAACTCCAGGAAAAAATCTACCCTTCTAAGAGAACCCTCCCACCCCACCAATATGCTATAGATGTGGTCTCAACCTCACATCTGACTTGGACCCACACAACGCATTCTACTTCCCCTGACAATCACACATACCAAGAAGAGTACCACTCTGGCAGCGGAGATACCGTTTTTGATTGGTGCGACAAATAGACTGCGCAGTAAAAATCGAAGTCTCTGCTTCAGTCAAGACACCACCAATAGCATAGGTGAATGGCCCTACACTGCTGATTTATCAGCAAAATAAACCTCCCAGATTGAGACACCCTCCCCAGGGAACAATATCATCCCACCAATATGCTGTATGTCGGCTTCCCACCCAGTGCTAACCTAACATGAGAAGTATCTTCCACTGGAAATCAATCTTCTCTGGGACCCCACCCGCACCTCCGGTTCACTACATGTGTGGCATCAACTTCAGTTAGACTTGGCGCTAAACTGCGTCTCCTACCTCCCCGGCATCACACACATCAGTAGCAGCTTGGCTGCTGAGATGTTTTACTGATTTGTGTGATAAGCAGAAGGCGCAGCAGAGATCCTAGTCACAGCAAAAAGTGACATCACACAGACACCCTCCCCAGGGAACTACTTCATCCCACCAACCTAGTATATGTTGGCAAAACCCACCCTGTGCTAACTGAACAAGAGAAGAATCTTCCAATGGAAAACACAATCTTCTCTAAGGAACCAACCCCCCACCCCTTTAAAAGCCTATAATAGTTGAAAGGTATGCCCTAACTAGTTGAAAGGAGTACAAACTCCAGGAAAAAATTTACCCTTCTAAGTGAGCCCTCCCACCCCACCAATATGCTATAGATGTGGTCTCAACCTCACATCTGACTTGGACCCACACAACGCATTCTACTTCCCCTGACAATGACACATACCAAGAAGAGTACCACTCTGGCAGCGAAAATACCGTTCTGGATTTGTGCGAAAAATAGACCGCGCAGTCAAGATCAAAGTCTCAGCTTCAGTCAAGACACCACCAATAGCATAGGTGAATGGCCCTACACTGCTGATTTATCAGCAAAAAAACCCTCCCAGATTAAGACACCCTCCCCAGGGAACAATTTCATCCCACCAACATGCTGTATGTCGGCTTCCCACCCAGTGCTAACCTAACATGAGAAGAATCTTCCACTGGAAATCAATCTTCTCTGGGACCCTACCTGCACCTCCGGTTCACTATATGTGTGGCGTCAACTTCAGTTAGACTTGGCGCTAAACTGCGTCTCCTACCTCCCCGGCATCACACACATCAGTAGCAGCTTGGCTGCTAAGATGTTTTACTGATTTGTGTGATAAGCAGAAGGCGCAGCAGAGATCCTAGTCACAGCAAAAAGTGACATCACACAGACACCCTCCCCAGGGAACTACTTCATCCCACCAACCTAGTATATGTTGGCACAACCCACCCCGTGCTAACTGAACAAGAGAAGAATCAGCCAATGGAAAACACAATCTTCTCTAAGGAACCTACCCCCCACCCTTTTAAAAGCCTATAATAGTTGAAAGGTATGCCCTAACTAGTTGAAAGGAGTACAAACTCCAGGAAAAAATCTACCCTTCTAAGAGAACCCTCCCACCCCACCAATATGCTATAGATGTGGTCTCAACCTCACATCTGACTTGGACCCACACAACGCATTCTACTTCCCCTGACAATCACACATACCAAGAAGAGTACCACTCTGGCAGCGGAGATACCGTTCTTGATTGGTGCGACAAATAGACTGAGCAGTAGAGATCAAAGTCTCTGCTTCAGTCAAGACACCAACAATAGCATAGGTGAATGGCCCTACACTGCTGATTTATCAGCAAAATAAACCTCCCAGATTAAGACACCCTCCCCAGGGAACAATTTCATCCCACCAACATGCTGTATGTCGGCTTCCTACCCAGTGCTAACCTAACATGAGAAGTATCTTCCACTGGAAATCAATCTTCTCTGGGACCCCACCCGCACCTCCGGTTCACTACATGTGTGGCGTCAACTTCAGTTAGACTTGGCGCTAAACTGCGTCTCCTACCTCCCCGTCATCACACACATCAGTAGCAGCTTGGCTGCTGAGATGTTTTACTGATTTGTGTGATAAGCAGAAGGCGCAGCAGAGATCCTAGTCACAGCAAAAAGTGACATGACACAGACACCCTCCCCAGGGAACTATTTCATCCCACCAACCTAGTATATGTTGGCACAACCCACCCCGTGCTAACTGAACAAGAGAAGAATCTTCCAACGAAAAACACAATCTTCTCTAAGGAACCTACCCCCCACCCTTTTAAAAGCCTATAATAGTTGAAAGGTATGCCCTAACTAGTTGAAAGGAGTACAAACTCCAGGAAAAAATTTACCCTTCTAAGTGAACCCTCCCACCCCACCAATATGCTATAGATGTGGTCTCAACCTCAAATCTGACTTGGACCCACACAACGCATTCTACTTCCCCTGACAAAGACACATACCAAGAAGAGTACCACTCTGGCAGCGAAAATACCGTTCTGGATTTGTGCGAAAAATAGACCGCGCAGTAGAGATCAAAGTCTCAGCTTAAGTCAAGACACCACCAATAGCATAGGTGAATGGCCCTACACTGCTGATTTATTAGCAAAAAAAACCCTCCCAGATTAAGACACCCTCCCCAGGGAACAATTTCATCCCACCAACATGCTGTATGTCGGCTTCCCACCCAGTGCTAACCTAACATGAGAAGAATCTTCCACTGGAAATCAATCTTCTCTGGGACCCCACCCGCACCTCCGGTTCACTACATGTGTGGCGTCAACTTCAGTTAGACTTGGCACTAAACTGCGTCTCCTACCTCCCCGGCATCACACACATCAGTAGCAGCTTGGCTGCTGAGATGTTTTACTGATTTGTGTGATAAGCAGAAGGCGCAGCAGAGATCCTAGTCACAGCAAAAAGTGACATCACACAGACACCCTCCCCAGGGAACTACTTCATCCCACCAACCTAGTATATGTTGGCACAACCCACCCTGTGCTAACTGAACAAGAGAAGAATCTTCCAATGGAAAACACAATCTTCTCTAAGGAACCTACCCCCCACCCTTTTAAAAGCCTATAATAGTTGAAAGGTATGCCCTTACTAGTTGAAAGGAGTACAAACTCCAGGAAAAAATTTACCCTTCTAAGTGAACCCTCCCACCCCACCAATATGCTATAGATGTGGTCTCAACCTCACATCTGACTTGGACCCACACAACGCATTCTACTTCGCCTGACAATGACACATACCAAGAAGAGTACCACTCTGGCAGCGAAAATACCGTTCTGGATTTGTGCGAAAAATAGACCGCGCAGTCGAGATCAAAGTCTCTGCTTCAGTCAAGACACCACCAATAGCATAGGTGAATGGCCCTACACTGCTGATTTATCAGCAAAAAAACGCTCCCAGATTAAGACACCCTCCCCAGGGAACAATTTCATCCCACCAACATGCTGTATGTCGGCTTCCCACCCAGTGCTAACCTAACATGAGAAGAATCTTCCACTGGAAATCAATCTTCTCTGGGACCCTACCTGCACCTCCGGTTCACTATATGTGTGGCGTCAACTTCAGTTAGACTTAGCGCCAAACTGCGTCTCCTACCTCCCCGGCATCACACACATCAGTAGCAGCTTGGCTGCTGAGATGTTTTACTGATTCGTGTGAAAAGCAGAAGGCGCAGCAGAGATCCTAGTCACAGCAAAAAGTGACATCACACAGACACCCTCCCCAGGGAACTACTTCATCCCACCAACCTAGTATATGTTGGCACAACCCACCCCGTGCTAACTGAACAAGAGAAGAATCTTCCAATGGAAAACACAATCTTCTCTAAGGAACCTACCCCCCCACCCTTTTAAAAGCCTATAATAGTTGAAAGGTATGCCCTAACTAGTTGAAAGGAGTACAAACTCCAGGAAAAAATTTACCCTTCTAAGTGAACCCTCCCACCCCACCAATATGCTATAGATGTGGTCTCAACCTCACATCTGACTTGGACCCACACAACGCATTCTACTTCCCCTGACAATGACACATACCAAGAAGAGTACCACTCTGGCAGCGAAAATACCGTTCTGGATTTGTGCGAAAAATAGACCGCGCAGTAGAGATCAAAGTCTCAGCTTCAGTCAAGACACCACCAATAGCATAGGTGAATGGCCCTACACTGCTGATTTATCAGCAAAAAAACCCTCCCAGATTAAGACACTCTCCCCAGGGAACAATTTCATCCCACCAACATGCTGAATGTCGGCTTCCCACCCAGTGCTAACCTAACATGAGAAGAATCTTCCACTGGAAATCAATCTTCTCTGGGACCCTTCCTGCACCTCCGGTTCACTATATGTGTGGCGTCAGCTTCAGTTAGACTTGGCGCTAAACTGCGTCTCCTACCTCCCCGGCATCACACACATCAGTAGCAGCTTGGCTGCTGAGATGTTTTACTGATTTGTGTGATAAGCAGAAGGCGCAGCAGAGATCCTAGTCACAGCAAAAAGTGACATCACACAGACACCCTCCCCAGGGAACTACTTCATCCCACCAACCTAGTATATGTTGGCACAACCCACCCCGTGCTAACTGAACAAGAGAAGAATCTTCCAATAGAAAACACAATCTTCTCTAAGGAACCTACCCCCCACCCTTTTAAAAGCCTATAATAGTTGAAAGGTATGCCCTAACTAGTTGAAAGGAGTACAAACTCCAGGAAAAAATCTACCCTTCTAAGAGAACCCTCCCACCCCACCAATATGCTATAGATGTGGTCTCAACCTCACATCTGACTTGGACCCACACAACGCATTCTACTTCCCCTGACAATCACACATACCAAGAAGAGTACCACTCTGGCAGCGGAGATACCGTTCTTGATTGGTGCGACAAATAGACTGCGCAGTAGAGATCGAAGTCTCTGCTTCAGTCAAGACACCACCAATAGCATAGGTGAATGGCCCTACACTGCTGATTTATCAGCAAAATAAACCTCCCAGATTGAGACACCCTCCCCAGGGAACAATTTCAACCCACCAACATGCTGTATGTCGGCTTCCCACCCAGTGCTAACCTAACATGAGAAGTATCTTCCACTGGAAATCAATCTTCTCTGGGACCCCACCCGCACCTCCGGTTCACTACATGTGTGGCATCAACTTCAGTTAGACTTGGCGCTAAACTGCGTCTCCTACCTCCCCGGCATCAAACACATCAGTAGCAGCTTGGCTGCTGAGATGTTTTACTGATTTGTGTGATAAGCAGAAGGCGCAGCAGAGATCCTAGTCACAGCAAAAAGTGACATCACACAGACACCCCCCCCCAGGGAACTACTTCATCCCACCAACCTAGTATATGTTGGCACAACCCACCCTGTGCTAACTGAACAAGAGAAGAATCTTCCAATGGAAAACACAATCTTCTCTAAGGAACCTACCCCCCACCCTTTTAAAAGCCTATAATAGTTGAAAGGTATGCCCTAACTAGTTGAAAGGAGTACAAACTCCAGGAAAAAATTTACCCTTCTAAGTGAACCCTCCCACCCCACCAATATGCTATAGATGTGGTCTCAACCTCACATCTGACTTGGACCCACACAACGCATTCTACTTCCCCTGACAATGACACATACCAAGAAGAGTACCACTCTGGCAGCGAAAATACCGTTCTGGATTTGTGCGAAAAATAGACCGCGCAGTCGAGATCAAAGTCTCAGCTTCAGTCAAGACACCACCAATAGCATAGGTGAATGGCCCTACACTGCTGATTTATCAGCAAAAAAACCCTCCCAGATTAAGACACCCTCCCCAGGGAACAATTTCATCCCACCAACATGCTGTATGTCGGCTTCCCACCCAGTGCTAACCTAACATGAGAAGAATCTTCCACTGGAAATCAATCTTCTCTGGGACCCTACCTGCACCTCCGGTTCACTATATGTGTGGCGTCAACTTCAGTTAGACTTAGCGCTAAACTGCGTCTAATACCTCCCCGGCATCACACACATCAGTAGCAGCTTGGCTGCTGAGATGTTTTACTGATTTGTGTGATAAGCAGAAGGCGCAGCAGAGATCCTAGTCACAGCAAAAAGTGACATGACACAGACACCCTCCCCAGGGAACTACTTCATCCCACCAACCTAGTATATGTTGGCACAACCCACCCTGTGCTAACTGAACAAGAGAAGAATCTTCCAATGGAAAACACAATCTTCTCTAAGGAACCTACCCCCCACCCTTTTAAAAGCCTATAATAGTTGAAAGGTATGCCCTTACTAGTTGAAAGGAGTACAAACTCCAGGAAAAAATTTACCCTTCTAAGTGAACCCTCCCACCCCACCAATATGCTATAGATGTGGTCTCAACCTCACATCTGACTTGGACCCACACAACGCATTCTACTTCGCCTGACAATGACACATACCAAGAAGAGTACCACTCTGGCAGCGAAAATACCGTTCTGGATTTGTGCGAAAAATAGACCGCGCAGTCGAGATCAAAGTCTCTGCTTCAGTCAAGACACCACCAATAGCATAGGTGAATGGCCCTACACTGCTGATTTATCAGCAAAAAAACGCTCCCAGATTAAGACACCCTCCCCAGGGAACAATTTCATCCCACCAACATGCTGTATGTCAGCTTCCCACCCAGTGCTAACCTAACATGAGAAGAATCTTCCACTGGAAATCAATCTTCTCTGGGACCCTACCTGCACCTCCGGTTCACTATATGTGTGGCGTCAACTTCAGTTAGACTTAGCGCCAAACTGCGTCTCCTACCTCCCCGGCATCACACACATCAGTAGCAGCTTGGCTGCTGAGATGTTTTACTGATTTGTGTGAAAAGCAGAAGGCGCAGCAGAGATCCTAGTCACAGCAAAAAGTGACATCACACAGACACCCTCCCCAGGGAACTACTTCATCCCACCAACCTAGTATATGTTGGCACAACCCACCCCGTGCTAACTGAACAAGAGAAGAATCTTCCAATGGAAAACACAATCTTCTCTAAGGAACCTACCCCCCCACCCTTTTAAAAGCCTATAATAGTTGAAAGGTATGCCCTAACTAGTTGAAAGGAGTACAAACTCCAGGAAAAAATTTACCCTTCTAAGTGAACCCTCCCACCCCACCAATATGCTATAGATGTGGTCTCAACCTCACATCTGACTTGGACCCACACAACGCATTCTACTTCCCCTGACAATGACACATACCAAGAAGAGTACCACTCTGGCAGCGAAAATACCGTTCTGGATTTGTGCGAAAAATAGACCGCGCAGTAGAGATCAAAGTCTCAGCTTCAGTCAAGACACCACCAATAGCATAGGTGAATGGCCCTACACTGCTGATTTATCAGCAAAAAAACCCTCCCAGATTAAGACACTCTCCCCAGGGAACAATTTCATCCCACCAACATGCTGAATGTCGGCTTCCCACCCAGTGCTAACCTAACATGAGAAGAATCTTCCACTGGAAATCAATCTTCTCTGGGACCCTACCTGCACCTCCGGTTCACTATATGTGTGGCGTCAGCTTCAGTTAGACTTGGCGCTAAACTGCGTCTCCTACCTCCCCGGCATCACACACATCAGTAGCAGCTTGGCTGCTGAGATGTTTTACTGATTTGTGTGATAAGCAGAAGGCGCAGCAGAGATCCTAGTCACAGCAAAAAGTGACATCACACAGACACCCTCCCCAGGGAACTACTTCATCCCACCAACCTAGTATATGTTGGCACAACCCACCCCGTGCTAACTGAACAAGAGAAGAATCTTCCAATAGAAAACACAATCTTCTCTAAGGAACCTACTCCCCACCCTTTTAAAAGCCTATAATAGTTGAAAGGTATGCCCTAACTAGTTGAAAGGAGTACAAACTCCAGGAAAAAATCTACCCTTCTAAGAGAACCCTCCCACCCCACCAATATGCTATAGATGTGGTCTCAACCTCACATCTGACTTGGACCCACACAACGCATTCTACTTCCCCTGACAATCACACATACCAAGAAGAGTACCACTCTGGCAGCGGAGATACCGTTCTTGATTGGTGCGACAAATAGACTGCGCAGTAGAGATCAAAGTCTCTGCTTCAGTCAAGACACCAACAATAGCATAGGTGAATGGCCCTACACTGCTGATTTATCAGCAAAATAAACCTCCCAGATTAAGACACCCTCCCCAGGGAACAATTTCATCCCACCAACATGCTGTATGTCGGCTTCCTACCCAGTGCTAACCTAACATGAGAAGAATCTTCCACTGGAAATCAATCTTCTCTGGGACCCTACCTGCACCTCCGGTTCACTATATGTGTGGCGTCAACTTCAGTTAGACTTAGCGCTAAACTGCGTCTCCTACCTCCCCTGCATCATACACATCAGTAGCAGCTTGGCTGCTGAGATGTTTTACTGATTTGTGTGATAAGCAGAAGGCGCAGCAGAGATCCTAGTCACAGCAAAAAGTGACATGACACAGACACCCTCCCCAGGGAACTACTTCATCCCACCAACCTAGTATATGTTGGCACAACCCACCCCGTGCTAACTGAACAAGAGAAGAATCTTCCAATGGAAAACACAATCTTCTCTAAGGAACCTACCCCCCACCCTTTTAAAAGCCTATAATAGTTGAAAGGTATGCCCTAACTATTTGAAAGGAGTACAAACTCCAGGAAAAAAATTACCCTTCTAAGTGAACCCTCCCACCCCACCAATATGCTATAGATGTGGTCTCAACCTCACATCTGACTTGGACCCACACAACGCATTCTACTTCCCCTGACAATGACACATACCAAGAAGAGTACCACTCTGGCCGCGAAAATACCGTTCTGGATTTGTGCGAAAAATAGACCGCGCAGTAGAGATCAAAGTCTCAGCTTCAGTCAAGACACCACCAATAGCATAGGTGAATGGCCCTACACTGCTGATTTATCAGCAAAAAAACCCTCCCAGATTAAGACACTCTCCCCAGGGAACAATTTCATCCCACCAACATGCTGAATGTCGGCTTCCCACCCAGTGCTAACCTAACATGAGAAGAATCTTCCACTGGAAATCAATCTTCTCTGGGACCCCACCCGCACCTCCGGTTCACTATATGTGTGGCGTCAACTTCAGTTAGACTTGGCGCTAAACTGCGTCTCCTACCTCCCCGGCATCACACACATCAGTAGCAGCTTGGCTGCTGAGATGTTTTACTGATTTGTGTGATAAGCAGAAGGCGCAGCAGAGATCCTAGTCACAGCAAAAAGTGACATCACACAGACACCCTCCCCAGGGAACTACTTCATCCCACCAACCTAGTATATGTTGGCACAACCCACCCCGTGCTAACTGAACAAGAGAAGAATCTTCCAATAGAAAACACAATCTTCTCTAAGGAACCTACCCCCCACCCTTTTAAAAGCCTATAATAGTTGAAAGGTATGCCCTAACTAGTTGAAAGGAGTACAAACTCCAGGAAAAAATCTACCCTTCTAAGAGAACCCTCCCACCCCACCAATATGCTATAGATGTGGTCTCAACCTCACATCTGACTTGGACCCACACAACGCATTCTACTTCCCCTGACAATCACACATACCAAGAAGAGTACCACTCTGGCAGCGGAGATACCGTTTTTGATTGGTGCGACAAATAGACTGCGCAGTAAAAATCGAAGTCTCTGCTTCAGTCAAGACACCACCAATAGCATAGGTGAATGGCCCTACACTGCTGATTTATCAGCAAAATAAACCTCCCAGATTGAGACACCCTCCCCAGGGAACAATTTCATCCCACCAATATGCTGTATGTCGGCTTCCCACCCAGTGCTAACCTAACATGAGAAGTATCTTCCACTGGAAATCAATCTTCTCTGGGACCCCACCCGCACCTCCGGTTCACTACATGTGTGGCATCAACTTCAGTTAGACTTGGCGCTAAACTGCGTCTCCTACCTCCCCGGCATCACACACATCAGTAGCAGCTTGGCTGCTGAGATGTTTTACTGATTTGTGTGATAAGCAGAAGGCGCAGCAGAGATCCTAGTCACAGCAAAAAGTGACATCACACAGACACCCTCCCCAGGGAACTACTTCATCCCACCAACCTAGTATATGTTGGCACAACCCACCCTGTGCTAACTGAACAAGAGAAGAATCTTCCAATGGAAAACACAATCTTCTCTAAGGAACCAACCCCCCACCCCTTTAAAAGCCTATAATAGTTGAAAGGTATGCCCTAACTAGTTGAAAGGAGTACAAACTCCAGGAAAAAATTTACCCTTCTAAGTGAGCCCTCCCACCCCACCAATATGCTATAGATGTGGTCTCAACCTCACATCTGACTTGGACCCACACAACGCATTCTACTTCCCCTGACAATGACACATACCAAGAAGAGTACCACTCTGGCCGCGAAAATACCGTTCTGGATTTGTGCGAAAAATAGACCGCGCAGTAGAGATCAAAGTCTCAGCTTCAGTCAAGACACCACCAATAGCATAGGTGAATGGCCCTACACTGCTGATTTATCAGCAAAAAAACCCTCCCAGATTAAGACACTCTCCCCAGGGAACAATTTCATCCCACCAACATGCTGAATGTCGGCTTCCCACCCAGTGCTAACCTAACATGAGAAGAATCTTCCACTGGAAATCAATCTTCTCTGGGACCCTACCTGCACCTCCGGTTCACTATATGTGTGGCGTCAGCTTCAGTTAGACTTGGCGCTAAACTGCGTCTCCTACCTCCCCGGCATCACACACATCAGTAGCAGCTTGGCTGCTGAGATGTTTTACTGATTTGTGTGATAAGCAGAAGGCGCAGCAGAGATCCTAGTCACAGCAAAAAGTGACATCACACAGACACCCTCCCCAGGGAACTACTTCATCCCACCAACCTAGTATATGTTGGCACAACCCACCCCGTGCTAACTGAACAAGAGAAGAATCTTCCAATAGAAAACACAATCTTCTCTAAGGAACCTACCCCCCACCCTTTTAAAAGCCTATAATAGTTGAAAGGTATGCCCTAACTAGTTGAAAGGAGTACAAACTCCAGGAAAAAATCTACCCTTCTAAGAGAACCCTCCCACCCCACCAATATGCTATAGATGTGGTCTCAACCTCACATCTGACTTGGACCCACACAACGCATTCTACTTCCCCTGACAATCACACATACCAAGAAGAGTACCACTCTGGCAGCGGAGATACCGTTCTTGATTGGTGCGACAAATAGACTGCGCAGTAGAGATCGAAGTCTCTGCTTCAGTCAAGACACCACCAATAGCATAGGTGAATGGCCCTACACTGCTGATTTATCAGCAAAATAAACCTCCCAGATTGAGACACCCTCCCCAGGGAACAATTTCAACCCACCAACATGCTGTATGTCGGCTTCCCACCCAGTGCTAACCTAACATGAGAAGTATCTTCCACTGGAAATCAATCTTCTCTGGGACCCCACCCGCACCTCCGGTTCACTACATGTGTGGCATCAACTTCAGTTAGACTTGGCGCTAAACTGCGTCTCCTACCTCCCCGGCATCAAACACATCAGTAGCAGCTTGGCTGCTGAGATGTTTTACTGATTTGTGTGATAAGCAGAAGGCGCAGCAGAGATCCTAGTCACAGCAAAAAGTGACATCACACAGACACCCCCCCCCAGGGAACTACTTCATCCCACCAACCTAGTATATGTTGGCACAACCCACCCTGTGCTAACTGAACAAGAGAAGAATCTTCCAATGGAAAACACAATCTTCTCTAAGGAACCTACCCCCCACCCTTTTAAAAGCCTATAATAGTTGAAAGGTATGCCCTAACTAGTTGAAAGGAGTACAAACTCCAGGAAAAAATTTACCCTTCTAAGTGAACCCTCCCACCCCACCAATATGCTATAGATGTGGTCTCAACCTCACATCTGACTTGGACCCACACAACGCATTCTACTTCCCCTGACAATGACACATACCAAGAAGAGTACCACTCTGGCAGCGAAAATACCGTTCTGGATTTGTGCGAAAAATAGACCGCGCAGTCGAGAGCAAAGTCTCAGCTTCAGTCAAGACACCACCAATAGCATAGGTGAATGGCCCTACACTGCTGATTTATCAGCAAAAAAACCCTCCCAGATTAAGACACCCTCCCCAGGGAACAATTTCATCCCACCAACATGCTGTATGTCGGCTTCCCACCCAGTGCTAACCTAACATGAGAAGAATCTTCCACTGGAAATCAATCTTCTCTGGGACCCTACCTGCACCTCCGGTTCACTATATGTGTGGCGTCAACTTCAGTTAGACTTAGCGCTAAACTGCGTCTAATACCTCCCCGGCATCACACACATCAGTAGCAGCTTGGCTGCTGAGATGTTTTACTGATTTGTGTGATAAGCAGAAGGCGCAGCAGAGATCCTAGTCACAGCAAAAAGTGACATGACACAGACACCCTCCCCAGGGAACTACTTCATCCCACCAACCTAGTATATGTTGGCACAACCCACCCTGTGCTAACTGAACAAGAGAAGAATCTTCCAATGGAAAACACAATCTTCTCTAAGGAACCTACCCCCCACCCTTTTAAAAGCCTATAATAGTTGAAAGGTATGCCCTTACTAGTTGAAAGGAGTACAAACTCCAGGAAAAAATTTACCCTTCTAAGTGAACCCTCCCACCCCACCAATATGCTATAGATGTGGTCTCAACCTCACATCTGACTTGGACCCACACAACGCATTCTACTTCGCCTGACAATGACACATACCAAGAAGAGTACCACTCTGGCAGCGAAAATACCGTTCTGGATTTGTGCGAAAAATAGACCGCGCAGTCGAGATCAAAGTCTCTGCTTCAGTCAAGACACCACCAATAGCATAGGTGAATGGCCCTACACTGCTGATTTATCAGCAAAAAAACGCTCCCAGATTAAGACACCCTCCCCAGGGAACAATTTCATCCCACCAACATGCTGTATGTCAGCTTCCCACCCAGTGCTAACCTAACATGAGAAGAATCTTCCACTGGAAATCAATCTTCTCTGGGACCCTACCTGCACCTCCGGTTCACTATATGTGTGGCGTCAACTTCAGTTAGACTTAGCGCCAAACTGCGTCTCCTACCTCCCCGGCATCACACACATCAGTAGCAGCTTGGCTGCTGAGATGTTTTACTGATTTGTGTGAAAAGCAGAAGGCGCAGCAGAGATCCTAGTCACAGCAAAAAGTGACATCACACAGACACCCTCCCCAGGGAACTACTTCATCCCACCAACCTAGTATATGTTGGCACAACCCACCCCGTGCTAACTGAACAAGAGAAGAATCTTCCAATGGAAAACACAATCTTCTCTAAGGAACCTACCCCCCCACCCTTTTAAAAGCCTATAATAGTTGAAAGGTATGCCCTAACTAGTTGAAAGGAGTACAAACTCCAGGAAAAAATTTACCCTTCTAAGTGAACCCTCCCACCCCACCAATATGCTATAGATGTGGTCTCAACCTCACATCTGACTTGGACCCACACAACGCATTCTACTTCCCCTGACAATGACACATACCAAGAAGAGTACCACTCTGGCAGCGAAAATACCGTTCTGGATTTGTGCGAAAAATAGACCGCGCAGTAGAGATCAAAGTCTCAGCTTCAGTCAAGACACCACCAATAGCATAGGTGAATGGCCCTACACTGCTGATTTATCAGCAAAAAAACCCTCCCAGATTAAGACACTCTCCCCAGGGAACAATTTCATCCCACCAACATGCTGAATGTCGGCTTCCCACCCAGTGCTAACCTAACATGAGAAGAATCTTCCACTGGAAATCAATCTTCTCTGGGACCCTACCTGCACCTCCGGTTCACTATATGTGTGGCGTCAGCTTCAGTTAGACTTGGCGCTAAACTGCGTCTCCTACCTCCCCGGCATCACACACATCAGTAGCAGCTTGGCTGCTGAGATGTTTTACTGATTTGTGTGATAAGCAGAAGGCGCAGCAGAGATCCTAGTCACAGCAAAAAGTGACATCACACAGACACCCTCCCCAGGGAACTACTTCATCCCACCAACCTAGTATATGTTGGCACAACCCACCCCGTGCTAACTGAACAAGAGAAGAATCTTCCAATAGAAAACACAATCTTCTCTAAGGAACCTACTCCCCACCCTTTTAAAAGCCTATAATAGTTGAAAGGTATGCCCTAACTAGTTGAAAGGAGTACAAACTCCAGGAAAAAATCTACCCTTCTAAGAGAACCCTCCCACCCCACCAATATGCTATAGATGTGGTCTCAACCTCACATCTGACTTGGACCCACACAACGCATTCTACTTCCCCTGACAATCACACATACCAAGAAGAGTACCACTCTGGCAGCGGAGATACCGTTCTTGATTGGTGCGACAAATAGACTGCGCAGTAGAGATCAAAGTCTCTGCTTCAGTCAAGACACCAACAATAGCATAGGTGAATGGCCCTACACTGCTGATTTATCAGCAAAATAAACCTCCCAGATTAAGACACCCTCCCCAGGGAACAATTTCATCCCACCAACATGCTGTATGTCGGCTTCCTACCCAGTGCTAACCTAACATGAGAAGAATCTTCCACTGGAAATCAATCTTCTCTGGGACCCTACCTGCACCTCCGGTTCACTATATGTGTGGCGTCAACTTCAGTTAGACTTAGCGCTAAACTGCGTCTCCTACCTCCCCTGCATCATACACATCAGTAGCAGCTTGGCTGCTGAGATGTTTTACTGATTTGTGTGATAAGCAGAAGGCGCAGCAGAGATCCTAGTCACAGCAAAAAGTGACATGACACAGACACCCTCCCCAGGGAACTACTTCATCCCACCAACCTAGTATATGTTGGCACAACCCACCCCGTGCTAACTGAACAAGAGAAGAATCTTCCAATGGAAAACACAATCTTCTCTAAGGAACCTACCCCCCACCCTTTTAAAAGCCTATAATAGTTGAAAGGTATGCCCTAACTATTTGAAAGGAGTACAAACTCCAGGAAAAAAATTACCCTTCTAAGTGAACCCTCCCACCCCACCAATATGCTATAGATGTGGTCTCAACCTCACATCTGACTTGGACCCACACAACGCATTCTACTTCCCCTGACAATGACACATACCAAGAAGAGTACCACTCTGGCCGCGAAAATACCGTTCTGGATTTGTGCGAAAAATAGACCGCGCAGTAGAGATCAAAGTCTCAGCTTCAGTCAAGACACCACCAATAGCATAGGTGAATGGCCCTACACTGCTGATTTATCAGCAAAAAAACCCTCCCAGATTAAGACACTCTCCCCAGGGAACAATTTCATCCCACCAACATGCTGAATGTCGGCTTCCCACCCAGTGCTAACCTAACATGAGAAGAATCTTCCACTGGAAATCAATCTTCTCTGGGACCCCACCCGCACCTCCGGTTCACTATATGTGTGGCGTCAACTTCAGTTAGACTTGGCGCTAAACTGCGTCTCCTACCTCCCCGGCATCACACACATCAGTAGCAGCTTGGCTGCTGAGATGTTTTACTGATTTGTGTGATAAGCAGAAGGCGCAGCAGAGATCCTAGTCACAGCAAAAAGTGACATCACACAGACACCCTCCCCAGGGAACTACTTCATCCCACCAACCTAGTATATGTTGGCACAACCCACCCCGTGCTAACTGAACAAGAGAAGAATCTTCCAATAGAAAACACAATCTTCTCTAAGGAACCTACCCCCCACCCTTTTAAAAGCCTATAATAGTTGAAAGGTATGCCCTAACTAGTTGAAAGGAGTACAAACTCCAGGAAAAAATCTACCCTTCTAAGAGAACCCTCCCACCCCACCAATATGCTATAGATGTGGTCTCAACCTCACATCTGACTTGGACCCACACAACGCATTCTACTTCCCCTGACAATCACACATACCAAGAAGAGTACCACTCTGGCAGCGGAGATACCGTTTTTGATTGGTGCGACAAATAGACTGCGCAGTAAAAATCGAAGTCTCTGCTTCAGTCAAGACACCACCAATAGCATAGGTGAATGGCCCTACACTGCTGATTTATCAGCAAAATAAACCTCCCAGATTGAGACACCCTCCCCAGGGAACAATTTCATCCCACCAATATGCTGTATGTCGGCTTCCCACCCAGTGCTAACCTAACATGAGAAGTATCTTCCACTGGAAATCAATCTTCTCTGGGACCCCACCCGCACCTCCGGTTCACTACATGTGTGGCATCAACTTCAGTTAGACTTGGCGCTAAACTGCGTCTCCTACCTCCCCGGCATCACACACATCAGTAGCAGCTTGGCTGCTGAGATGTTTTACTGATTTGTGTGATAAGCAGAAGGCGCAGCAGAGATCCTAGTCACAGCAAAAAGTGACATCACACAGACACCCTCCCCAGGGAACTACTTCATCCCACCAACCTAGTATATGTTGGCACAACCCACCCTGTGCTAACTGAACAAGAGAAGAATCTTCCAATGGAAAACACAATCTTCTCTAAGGAACCAACCCCCCACCCCTTTAAAAGCCTATAATAGTTGAAAGGTATGCCCTAACTAGTTGAAAGGAGTACAAACTCCAGGAAAAAATTTACCCTTCTAAGTGAGCCCTCCCACCCCACCAATATGCTATAGATGTGGTCTCAACCTCACATCTGACTTGGACCCACACAACGCATTCTACTTCCCCTGACAATGACACATACCAAGAAGAGTACCACTCTGGCCGCGAAAATACCGTTCTGGATTTGTGCGAAAAATAGACCGCGCAGTAGAGATCAAAGTCTCAGCTTCAGTCAAGACACCACCAATAGCATAGGTGAATGGCCCTACACTGCTGATTTATCAGCAAAAAAACCCTCCCAGATTAAGACACTCTCCCCAGGGAACAATTTCATCCCACCAACATGCTGAATGTCGGCTTCCCACCCAGTGCTAACCTAACATGAGAAGAATCTTCCACTGGAAATCAATCTTCTCTGGGACCCTACCTGCACCTCCGGTTCACTATATGTGTGGCGTCAACTTCAGTTAGACTTGGCGCTAAACTGCGTCTCCTACCTCCCCGGCATCACACACATCAGTAGCAGCTTGGCTGCTGAGATGTTTTACTGATTTGTGTGATAAGCAGAAGGCGCAGCAGAGATCCTAGTCACAGCAAAAAGTGACATCACACAGACACCCTCCCCAGGGAACTACTTCATCCCACCAACCTAGTATATGTTGGCACAACCCACCCCGTGCTAACTGAACAAGAGAAGAATCTTCCAATAGAAAACACAATCTTCTCTAAGGAACCTACCCCCCACCCTTTTAAAAGCCTATAATAGTTGAAAGGTATGCCCTAACTAGTTGAAAGGAGTACAAACTCCAGGAAAAAATCTACCCTTCTAAGAGAACCCTCCCACCCCACCAATATGCTATAGATGTGGTCTCAACCTCACATCTGACTTGGACCCACACAACGCATTCTACTTCCCCTGACAATCACACATACCAAGAAGAGTACCACTCTGGCAGCGGAGATACCGTTTTTGATTGGTGCGACAAATAGACTGCGCAGTAAAAATCGAAGTCTCTGCTTCAGTCAAGACACCACCAATAGCATAGGTGAATGGCCCTACACTGCTGATTTATCAGCAAAATAAACCTCCCAGATTGAGACACCCTCCCCAGGGAACAATATCATCCCACCAATATGCTGTATGTCGGCTTCCCACCCAGTGCTAACCTAACATGAGAAGTATCTTCCACTGGAAATCAATCTTCTCTGGGACCCCACCCGCACCTCCGGTTCACTACATGTGTGGCATCAACTTCAGTTAGACTTGGCGCTAAACTGCGTCTCCTACCTCCCCGGCATCACACACATCAGTAGCAGCTTGGCTGCTGAGATGTTTTACTGATTTGTGTGATAAGCAGAAGGCGCAGCAGAGATCCTAGTCACAGCAAAAAGTGACATCACACAGACACCCTCCCCAGGGAACTACTTCATCCCACCAACCTAGTATATGTTGGCACAACCCACCCTGTGCTAACTGAACAAGAGAAGAATCTTCCAATGGAAAACACAATCTTCTCTAAGGAACCAACCCCCCACCCCTTTAAAAGCCTATAATAGTTGAAAGGTATGCCCTAACTAGTTGAAAGGAGTACAAACTCCAGGAAAAAATGTACCCTTCTAAGTGAGCCCTCCCACCCCACCAATATGCTATAGATGTGGTCTCAACCTCACATCTGACTTGGACCCACACAACGCATTCTACTTCCCCTGACAATGACACATACCAAGAAGAGTACCACTCTGGCAGCGAAAATACCGTTCTGGATTTGTGCGAAAAATAGACCGCGCAGTCAAGATCAAAGTCTCAGCTTCAGTCAAGACACCACCAATAGCATAGGTGAATGGCCCTACACTGCTGATTTATCAGCAAAAAAACCCTCCCAGATTAAGACACCCTCCCCAGGGAACAATTTCATCCCACCAACATGCTGTATGTCGGCTTCCCACCCAGTGCTAACCTAACATGAGAAGAATCTTCCACTGGAAATCAATCTTCTCTGGGACCCTACCTGCACCTCCGGTTCACTATATGTGTGGCGTCAACTTCAGTTAGACTTGGCGCTAAACTGCGTCTCCTACCTCCCCGGCATCACACACATCAGTAGCAGCTTGGCTGCTGAGATGTTTTACTGATTTGTGTGATAAGCAGAAGGCGCAGCAGAGATCCTAGTCACAGCAAAAAGTGACATCACACAGACACCCTCCCCAGGGAACTACTTCATCCCACCAACCTAGTATATGTTGGCACAACCCACCCCGTGCTAACTGAACAAGAGAAGAATCAGCCAATGGAAAACACAATCTTCTCTAAGGAACCTACCCCCCATCCTTTTAAAAGCCTATAATAGTTGAAAGGTATGCCCTAACTAGTTGAAAGGAGTACAAACTCCAGGAAAAAATCTACCCTTCTAAGAGAACCCTCCCACCCCACCAATATGCTATAGATGTGGTCTCAACCTCACATCTGACTTGGACCCACACAACGCATTCTACTTCCCCTGACAATCACACATACCAAGAAGAGTACCACTCTGGCAGCGGAGATACCGTTCTTGATTGGTGCGACAAATAGACTGCGCAGTAGAGATCAAAGTCTCTGCTTCAGTCAAGACACCAACAATAGCATAGGTGAATGGCCCTACACTGCTGATTTATCAGCAAAATAAACCTCCCAGATTAAGACACCCTCCCCAGGGAACTATTTCATCCCACCAACATGCTGTATGTCGGCTTCCTACCCAGTGCTAACCTAACATGAGAAGTATCTTCCACTGGAAATCAATCTTCTCTGGGACCCCACCCGCACCTCCGGTTCACTACATGTGTGGCGTCAACTTCAGTTAGACTTGGCGCTAAACTGCGTCTCCTACCTCCCCGGCATCACACACATCAGTAGCAGCTTGGCTGCTGAGATGTTTTACTGATTTGTGTGATAAGCAGAAGGCGCAGCAGAGATCCTAGTCACAGCAAAAAGTGACATGACACAGACACCCTCCCCAGGGAACTATTTCATCCCACCAACCTAGTATATGTTGGCACAACCCACCCCGTGCTAACTGAACAAGAGAAGAATCTTCCAACGAAAAACACAATCTTCTCTAAGGAACCTACCCCCCACCCTTTTAAAAGCCTATAATAGTTGAAAGGTATGCCCTAACTAGTTGAAAGGAGTACAAACTCCAGGAAAAAATTTACCCTTCTAAGTGAACCCTCCCACCCCACCAATATGCTATAGATGTGGTCTCAACCTCAAATCTGACTTGGACCCACACAACGCATTCTACTTCCCCTGACAAAGACACATACCAAGAAGAGTACCACTCTGGCAGCGAAAATACCGTTCTGGATTTGTGCGAAAAATAGACCGCGCAGTAGAGATCAAAGTCTCAGCTTAAGTCAAGACACCACCAATAGCATAGGTGAATGGCCCTACACTGCTGATTTATTAGCAAAAAAACCCTCCCAGATTAAGACACCCTCCCCAGGGAACAATTTCATCCCACCAACATGCTGTATGTCGGCTTCCCACCCAGTGCTAACCTAACATGAGAAGAATCTTCCACTGGAAATCAATCTTCTCTGGGACCCCACCCGCACCTCCGGTTCACTACATGTGTGGCGTCAACTTCAGTTAGACTTGGCACTAAACTGCGTCTCCTACCTCCCCGGCATCACACACATCAGTAGCAGCTTGGCTGCTGAGATGTTTTACTGATTTGTGTGATAAGCAGAAGGCGCAGCAGAGATCCTAGTCACAGCAAAAAGTGACATCACACAGACACCCTCCCCAGGGAACTACTTCATCCCACCAACCTAGTATATGTTGGCACAACCCACCCTGTGCTAACTGAACAAGAGAAGAATCTTCCAATGGAAAACACAATCTTCTCTAAGGAACCTACCCCCCACCCTTTTAAAAGCCTATAATAGTTGAAAGGTATGCCCTTACTAGTTGAAAGGAGTACAAACTCCAGGAAAAAATTTACCCTTCTAAGTGAACCCTCCCACCCCACCAATATGCTATAGATGTGGTCTCAACCTCACATCTGACTTGGACCCACACAACGCATTCTACTTCGCCTGACAATGACACATACCAAGAAGAGTACCACTCTGGCAGCGAAAATACCGTTCTGGATTTGTGCGAAAAATAGACCGCGCAGTCGAGATCAAAGTCTCTGCTTCAGTCAAGACACCACCAATAGCATAGGTGAATGGCCCTACACTGCTGATTTATCAGCAAAAAAACGCTCCCAGATTAAGACACCCTCCCCAGGGAACAATTTCATCCCACCAACATGCTGTATGTCGGCTTCCCACCCAGTGCTAACCTAACATGAGAAGAATCTTCCACTGGAAATCAATCTTCTCTGGGACCCTACCTGCACCTCCGGTTCACTATATGTGTGGCGTCAACTTCAGTTAGACTTAGCGCCAAACTGCGTCTCCTACCTCCCCGGCATCACACACATCAGTAGTAGCTTGGCTGCTGAGATGTTTTACTGATTCGTGTGAAAAGCAGAAGGCGCAGCAGAGATCCTAGTCACAGCAAAAAGTGACATCACACAGACACCCTCCCCAGGGAACTACTTCATCCCACCAACCTAGTATATGTTGGCACAACCCACCCCGTGCTAACTGAACAAGAGAAGAATCTTCCAATGGAAAACACAATCTTCTCTAAGGAACCTACCCCCCCACCCTTTTAAAAGCCTATAATAGTTGAAAGGTATGCCCTAACTAGTTGAAAGGAGTACAAACTCCAGGAAAAAATTTACCCTTCTAAGTGAACCCTCCCACCCCACCAATATGCTATAGATGTGGTCTCAACCTCACATCTGACTTGGACCCACACAACGCATTCTACTTCCCCTGACAATGACACATACCAAGAAGAGTACCACTCTGGCAGCGAAAATACCGTTCTGGATTTGTGCGAAAAATAGACCGCGCAGTAGAGATCAAAGTCTCAGCTTCAGTCAAGACACCACCAATAGCATAGGTGAATGGCCCTACACTGCTGATTTATCAGCAAAAAAACCCTCCCAGATTAAGACACTCTCCCCAGGGAACAATTTCATCCCACCAACATGCTGAATGTCGGCTTCCCACCCAGTGCTAACCTAACATGAGAAGAATCTTCCACTGGAAATCAATCTTCTCTGGGACCCTTCCTGCACCTCCGGTTCACTATATGTGTGGCGTCAGCTTCAGTTAGACTTGGCGCTAAACTGCGTCTCCTACCTCCCCGGCATCACACACATCAGTAGCAGCTTGGCTGCTGAGATGTTTTACTGATTTGTGTGATAAGCAGAAGGCGCAGCAGAGATCCTAGTCACAGCAAAAAGTGACATCACACAGACACCCTCCCCAGGGAACTACTTCATCCCACCAACCTAGTATATGTTGGCACAACCCACCCCGTGCTAACTGAACAAGAGAAGAATCTTCCAATAGAAAACACAATCTTCTCTAAGGAACCTACCCCCCACCCTTTTAAAAGCCTATAATAGTTGAAAGGTATGCCCTAACTAGTTGAAAGGAGTACAAACTCCAGGAAAAAATCTACCCTTCTAAGAGAACCCTCCCACCCCACCAATATGCTATAGATGTGGTCTCAACCTCACATCTGACTTGGACCCACACAACGCATTCTACTTCCCCTGACAATCACACATACCAAGAAGAGTACCACTCTGGCAGCGGAGATACCGTTCTTGATTGGTGCGACAAATAGACTGCGCAGTAGAGATCGAAGTCTCTGCTTCAGTCAAGACACCACCAATAGCATAGGTGAATGGCCCTACACTGCTGATTTATCAGCAAAATAAACCTCCCAGATTGAGACACCCTCCCCAGGGAACAATTTCAACCCACCAACATGCTGTATGTCGGCTTCCCACCCAGTGCTAACCTAACATGAGAAGTATCTTCCACTGGAAATCAATCTTCTCTGGGACCCCACCCGCACCTCCGGTTCACTACATGTGTGGCATCAACTTCAGTTAGACTTGGCGCTAAACTGCGTCTCCTACCTCCCCGGCATCAAACACATCAGTAGCAGCTTGGCTGCTGAGATGTTTTACTGATTTGTGTGATAAGCAGAAGGCGCAGCAGAGATCCTAGTCACAGCAAAAAGTGACATCACACAGACACCCCCCCCAGGGAACTACTTCATCCCACCAACCTAGTATATGTTGGCACAACCCACCCTGTGCTAACTGAACAAGAGAAGAATCTTCCAATGGAAAACACAATCTTCTCTAAGGAACCTACCCCCCACCCTTTTAAAAGCCTATAATAGTTGAAAGGTATGCCCTAACTAGTTGAAAGGAGTACAAACTCCAGGAAAAAATTTACCCTTCTAAGTGAACCCTCCCACCCCACCAATATGCTATAGATGTGGTCTCAACCTCACATCTGACTTGGACCCACACAACGCATTCTACTTCCCCTGACAATGACACATACCAAGAAGAGTACCACTCTGGCAGCGAAAATACCGTTCTGGATTTGTGCGAAAAATAGACCGCGCAGTCGAGATCAAAGTCTCAGCTTCAGTCAAGACACCACCAATAGCATAGGTGAATGGCCCTACACTGCTGATTTATCAGCAAAAAAACCCTCCCAGATTAAGACACCCTCCCCAGGGAACAATTTCATCCCACCAACATGCTGTATGTCGGCTTCCCACCCAGTGCTAACCTAACATGAGAAGAATCTTCCACTGGAAATCAATCTTCTCTGGGACCCTACCTGCACCTCCGGTTCACTATATGTGTGGCGTCAACTTCAGTTAGACTTAGCGCTAAACTGCGTCTAATACCTCCCCGGCATCACACACATCAGTAGCAGCTTGGCTGCTGAGATGTTTTACTGATTTGTGTGATAAGCAGAAGGCGCAGCAGAGATCCTAGTCACAGCAAAAAGTGACATGACACAGACACCCTCCCCAGGGAACTACTTCATCCCACCAACCTAGTATATGTTGGCACAACCCACCCTGTGCTAACTGAACAAGAGAAGAATCTTCCAATGGAAAACACAATCTTCTCTAAGGAACCTACCCCCCACCCTTTTAAAAGCCTATAATAGTTGAAAGGTATGCCCTTACTAGTTGAAAGGAGTACAAACTCCAGGAAAAAATTTACCCTTCTAAGTGAACCCTCCCACCCCACCAATATGCTATAGATGTGGTCTCAACCTCACATCTGACTTGGACCCACACAACGCATTCTACTTCGCCTGACAATGACACATACCAAGAAGAGTACCACTCTGGCAGCGAAAATACCGTTCTGGATTTGTGCGAAAAATAGACCGCGCAGTCGAGATCAAAGTCTCTGCTTCAGTCAAGACACCACCAATAGCATAGGTGAATGGCCCTACACTGCTGATTTATCAGCAAAAAAACGCTCCCAGATTAAGACACCCTCCCCAGGGAACAATTTCATCCCACCAACATGCTGTATGTCAGCTTCCCACCCAGTGCTAACCTAACATGAGAAGAATCTTCCACTGGAAATCAATCTTCTCTGGGACCCTACCTGCACCTCCGGTTCACTATATGTGTGGCGTCAACTTCAGTTAGACTTAGCGCCAAACTGCGTCTCCTACCTCCCCGGCATCACACACATCAGTAGCAGCTTGGCTGCTGAGATGTTTTACTGATTTGTGTGAAAAGCAGAAGGCGCAGCAGAGATCCTAGTCACAGCAAAAAGTGACATCACACAGACACCCTCCCCAGGGAACTACTTCATCCCACCAACCTAGTATATGTTGGCACAACCCACCCCGTGCTAACTGAACAAGAGAAGAATCTTCCAATGGAAAACACAATCTTCTCTAAGGAACCTACCCCCCCACCCTTTTAAAAGCCTATAATAGTTGAAAGGTATGCCCTAACTAGTTGAAAGGAGTACAAACTCCAGGAAAAAATTTACCCTTCTAAGTGAACCCTCCCACCCCACCAATATGCTATAGATGTGGTCTCAACCTCACATCTGACTTGGACCCACACAACGCATTCTACTTCCCCTGACAATGACACATACCAAGAAGAGTACCACTCTGGCAGCGAAAATACCGTTCTGGATTTGTGCGAAAAATAGACCGCGCAGTAGAGATCAAAGTCTCAGCTTCAGTCAAGACACCACCAATAGCATAGGTGAATGGCCCTACACTGCTGATTTATCAGCAAAAAAACCCTCCCAGATTAAGACACTCTCCCCAGGGAACAATTTCATCCCACCAACATGCTGAATGTCGGCTTCCCACCCAGTGCTAACCTAACATGAGAAGAATCTTCCACTGGAAATCAATCTTCTCTGGGACCCTACCTGCACCTCCGGTTCACTATATGTGTGGCGTCAGCTTCAGTTAGACTTGGCGCTAAACTGCGTCTCCTACCTCCCCGGCATCACACACATCAGTAGCAGCTTGGCTGCTGAGATGTTTTACTGATTTGTGTGATAAGCAGAAGGCGCAGCAGAGATCCTAGTCACAGCAAAAAGTGACATCACACAGACACCCTCCCCAGGGAACTACTTCATCCCACCAACCTAGTATATGTTGGCACAACCCACCCCGTGCTAACTGAACAAGAGAAGAATCTTCCAATAGAAAACACAATCTTCTCTAAGGAACCTACCCCCCACCCTTTTAAAAGCCTATAATAGTTGAAAGGTATGCCCTAACTAGTTGAAAGGAGTACAAACTCCAGGAAAAAATCTACCCTTCTAAGAGAACCCTCCCACCCCACCAATATGCTATAGATGTGGTCTCAACCTCACATCTGACTTGGACCCACACAACGCATTCTACTTCCCCTGACAATCACACATACCAAGAAGAGTACCACTCTGGCAGCGGAGATACCGTTCTTGATTGGTGCGACAAATAGACTGCGCAGTAGAGATCGAAGTCTCTGCTTCAGTCAAGACACCACCAATAGCATAGGTGAATGGCCCTACACTGCTGATTTATCAGCAAAATAAACCTCCCAGATTGAGACACCCTCCCCAGGGAACAATTTCAACCCACCAACATGCTGTATGTCGGCTTCCCACCCAGTGCTAACCTAACATGAGAAGTATCTTCCACTGGAAATCAATCTTCTCTGGGACCCTACCTGCACCTCCGGTTCACTATATGTGTGGCGTCAACTTCAGTTAGACTTAGCGCTAAACTGCGTCTCCTACCTCCCCGGCATCACACACATCAGTAGCAGCTTGGCTGCTGAGATGTTTTACTGATTTGTGTGATAAGCAGAAGGCGCAGCAGAGATCCTAGTCACAGCAAAAAGTGACATGACACAGACACCCTCCCCAGGGAACTACTTCATCCCACCAACCTAGTATATGTTGGCACAACCCACCCCGTGCTAACTGAACAAGAGAAGAATCTTCCAATGGAAAACACAATCTTCTCTAAGGAACCTCCCCCCACCCTTTTAAAAGCCTATAATAGTTGAAAGGTATGCCCTAACTAGTTGAAAGGAGTACAAACTCCAGGAAAAAATTTACCCTTCTAAGTGAACCCTCCCACCTCACCAATATGCTATAGATGTGGTCTCAACCTCACATCTGACTTGGACCCACAAAACGCATTCTACTTCCCCTGACAATGACACATACCAAGAAGAGTACCACTCTGGCAGCGAAAATACCGTTCTGGATTTGTGCGAAAAATAGACCGCGCAGTAGAGATCAAAGTCTCAGCTTCAGTCAAGACACCACCAATAGCATAGGTGAATGGCCCTACACTGCTGATTTATCAGCAAAAAAACCCTCCCAGATTAAGACACTCTCCCCAGGGAACAATTTCATCCCACCAACATGCTGTATGTCGGCTTCCCACCCAGTGCTAACCTAACATGAGAAGAATCTTCCACTGGAAATCAATCTTCTCTGGGACCCTACCTGCACCTCCGGTTCACTATATGTGTGGCGTCAACTTCAGTTAGACTTGGCGCTATACTGCGTCTCCTACCTCCCCGGCATCACACACATCAGTAGCAGCTTGGCTGCTGAGATGTTTTACTGATTTGTGTGATAAGCAGAAGGCGCAGCAGAGATCCTAGTCACAGCAAAAAGTGACATCACACAGACACCCTCCCCAGGGAACTACTTCATCCCACCAACCTAGTATATGTTGGCACAACCCACCCCGTGCTAACTGAACAAGAGAAGAATCTTCCAATAGAAAACACAATCTTCTCTAAGGAACCTACCCCCCACCCTTTTAAAAGCCTATAATAGTTGAAAGGTATGCCCTAACTAGTTGAAAGGAGTACAAACTCCAGGAAAAAATCTACCCTTCTAAGAGAACCCTCCCACCCCACCAATATGCTATAGATGTGGTCTCAACCTCACATCTGACTTGGACCCACACAACGCATTCTACTTCCCCTGACAATCATACATACCAAGAAGAGTACCACTCTGGCAGCGGAGATACCGTTCTTGATAGGTGCGACAAATAGACTGCGCAGTAGAGATCAAAGTCTCTGCTTTAGTCAAGACACCACCAATAGCATAGGTGAATGGCCCTACACTGCTGATTTATCAGCAAAATAAACCTCCCAGATTAAGACACCCTCCCCAGGGAACAATTTCATCCCACCAACATGCTGTATGTCGGCTTCCCACCCAGTGCTAACCTAACATGAGAAGAATCTTCCACTGGAAATCAATCTTCTCTGGGACCCTACCCGCACCTCCGGTTCACTACATGTGTGGCGTCAACTTCAGTTAGACTTGGCGCTAAACTGCGTCTCCTACCTCCCCGGCATCACACACATCAGTAGCAGCTTGGCTGCTGAGATGTTTTACTGATTTGTGTGATAAGCAGAAGGCGCAGCAGAGATCCTAGTCACAGCAAAAAGTGACATCACACAGACACCCTCCCCAGGGAACTACTTCATCCCACCAACCTAGTATATGTTGGCACAACCCACCCCGTGCTAACTGAACAAGAGAAGAATCTTCCAATGGAAAACACAATCTTCTCTAAGGAACCTACCCCCCACCCTTTTAAAAGCCTATAATAGTTGAAAGGTATGCCCTAACTAGTTGAAAGGAGTACAAACTCCAGGAAAAAATTTACCCTTCTAAGTGAACCCTCCCACCCCACTAATATGCTATAGATGTGGTCTCAACCTCACATCTGACTTGGACCCACACAACGCATTCTACTTCCCCTGACAATGACACATACCAAGAAGAGTACCACTCTGGCAGCGAAAATACCGTTCTGGATTTGTGCGACAAATAGACCGCGCAGTAGAGATCAAAGTCTCAGCTTAAGTCAAGACACCACCAATAGCATAGGTGAATGGCCCTACACTGCTGATTTATTAGCAAAAAAACCCTCCCAGATTAAGACACCCTCCCCAGGGAACAATTTCATCCCACCAACATGCTGTATGTCGGCTTCCCACCCAGTGCTAACCTAACATGAGAAGAATCTTCCACTGGAAATCAATCTTCTCTGGGACCCCACCCGCACCTCCGGTTCACTACATGTGTGGCGTCAACTTCAGTTAGACTTGGCGCTAAACTGCATCTCCTACCTCCCCGGCATCACACAGATCAGTAGCAGCTTGGCTGCTGAGATGTTTTACTGATTTGTGTGATAAGCAGAAGGCGCAGCAGAGATCCTAGTCACAGCAAAAAGTGACATCACACAGACACCCTCCCCAGGGAACTACTTCATCCCACCAACCTAGTATATGTTGGCACAACCCACCCTATGCTAACTGAACAAGAGAAGAATCTTCCAATGGAAAACACAATCTTCTCTAAGGAACCTACCCCCCACCCTTTTAAAAGCCTATAATAGTTGAAAGGTATGCCCTAACTAGTTGAAAGGAGTACAAACTCCAGGAAAAAATTTACCCTTCTAAGTGAACCCTCCCACCCCACCAATATGCTATAGATGTGGTCTCAACCTCACATCTGACTTGGACCCACACAACGCATTCTACTTCCCCTGACAATGACACATACCAAGAAGAGTACCACTCTGGCAGCGAAAATACCTTTCTGGATTTGTGCGAAAAATAGACCGCGCAGTCGAGATCAAAGTCTCAGCTTCAGTCAAGACACCACCAATAGCATAGGTGAATGGCCCTACACTGCTGATTTATCAGCAAAAAAAACCCTCCCAGATTAAGACACTCTCCCCAGGGAACAATTTCATCCCACCAACATGCTGAATGTCGGCTTCCCACCCAGTGCTAACCTAACATGAGAAGAATCTTCCACTGGAAATCAATCTTCTCTGGGACCCTACCTGCACCTCCGGTTCACTATATGTGTGGCGTCAACTTCAGTTAGACTTGGCGCTAAACTGCGTCTCCTACCTCCCCGTCATCACACACATCAGTAGCAGCTTGGCTGCTGAGATGTTTTACTGATTTGTGTGATAAGCAGAAGGCGCAGCAGAGATCCTAGTCACAGCAAAAAGTGACATCACACAGACACCCTCCCCAGGGAACTACTTCATCCCACCAACCTAGTATATGTTGGCACAACCCACCCCGTGCTAACTGAACAAGAGAAGAATCTTCCAATAGAAAACACAATCTTCTCTAAGGAACCTACCCCCCACCCTTTTAAAAGCCTATAATAGTTGAAAGGTATGCCCTAACTAGTTGAAAGGAGTACAAACTCCAGGAAAAAATCTACCCTTCTAAGAGAACCCTCCCACCCCACCAATATGCTATAGATGTGGTCTCAACCTCACATCTGACTTGGACCCACACAACGCATTCTACTTCCCCTGACAATCACACATACCAAGAAGAGTACCACTCTGGCAGCGGAGATACCGTTCTTGATTGGTGCGACAAATAGACTGCGCAGCAGAGATCGAAGTCTCTGCTTCAGTCAAGACACCACCAATAGCATAGGTGAATGGCCCTACACTGCTGATTTATCAGCAAAATAAACCTCCCAGATTGAGACACCCTCCCCAGGGAACAATTTCATCCCACCAACATGCTGTATGTCAGCTTCCCACCCAGTGCTAACCTAACATGAGAAGTATCTTCCACTGGAAATCAATCTTCTCTGGGACCCCACCCGCACCTCCGGTTCACTAAATGTGTGGCGTCAACTTCAGTTAGACTTGGCGCTAAACTGCGTCTCCTACCTCCCCGGCATCACACACATCAGTAGCAGCTTGGCTGCTGAGATGTTTTACTGATTTGTGTGATAAGCAGAAGGCGCAGCAGAGATCCTAGTCACAGCAAAAAGTGACATCACACAGACACCCTCCCCAGGGAACTACTTCATCCCACCAACCTAGTATATGTTGGCACAACCCACCCTGTGCTAACTGAACAAGAGAAGAATCTTCCAATGGAAAACACAATCTTCTCTAAGGAACCTACCCCCCACCCTTTTAAAAGCCTATAATAGTTGAAAGGTATGCCCTAACTAGTTGAAAGGAGTACAAACTCCAGGAAAAAATTTACCCTTCTAAGTGAACCCTCCCACCCCACCAATATGCTATAGATGTGGTCTCAACCTCACATCTGACTTGGACCCACACAACGCATTCTACTTCCCCTGACAATGACACATACCAAGAAGAGTACCACTCTGGCAGCGAAAATGCCGTTCTGGATTTGTGCGAAAAATAGACCGCGCAGTCGAGATCAAAGTCTCAGCTTCAGTCAAGACACCACCAATAGCATAGGTGAATGGCCCTACACTGCTGATTTATCAGCAAAAAAACCCTCCCAGATTAAGACACCCTCCCCAGGGAACAATTTCATCCCACCAACATGCTGTATGTCGGCTTCCCACCCAGTGCTAACCTAACATGAGAAGAATCTTCCACTGGAAATCAATCTTCTCTGGGACCCTACCTGCACCTCCGGTTCACTATATGTGTGGCGTCAACTTCAGTTAGACTTAGCGCTAAACTGCGTCTCCTACCTCCCCTGCATCACACACATCAGTAGCAGCTTGGCTGCTGAGATGTTTTACTGATTTGTGTGATAAGCAGAAGGCGCAGCAGAGATCCTAGTCACAGCAAAAAGTGACATGACACAGACACCCTCCCCAGGGAACTACTTCATCCCACCAACCTAGTATATGTTGGCACAACCCACCCCGTGCTAACTGAACAAGAGAAGAATCTTCCAATGGAAAACACAATCTTCTCTAAGGAACCTACCCCCCACCCTTTTAAAAGCCTATAATAGTTGAAAGGTATGCCCTAACTAGTTGAAAGGAGTACAAACTCCAGGAAAAAATTTACCCTTCTAAGTGAACCCTCCCACCCCACCAATATGCTATAGATGTGGTCTCAACCTCACATCTGACTTGGACCCACACAACGCATTCTACTTCCCCTGACAATGACACATACCAAGAAGAGTACCACTCTGGCCGCGAAAATACCGTTCTGGATTTGTGCGAAAAATAGACCGCGCAGTAGAGATCAAAGTCTCAGCTTCAGTCAAGACACCACCAATAGCATAGGTGAATGGCCCTACACTGCTGATTTATCAGCAAAAAAACCCTCCCAGATTAAGACACTCTCCCCAGGGAACAATTTCATCCCACCAACATGCTGAATGTCGGCTTCCCACCCAGTGCTAACCTAACATGAGAAGAATCTTCCACTGGAAATCAATCTTCTCTGGGACCCTACCTGCACCTCCGGTTCACTATATGTGTGGCGTCAACTTCAGTTAGACTTGGCGCTAAACTGCGTCTCCTACCTCCCCGGCATCACACACATCAGTAGCAGCTTGGCTGCTGAGATGTTTTACTGATTTGTGTGATAAGCAGAAGGCGCAGCAGAGATCCTAGTCACAGCAAAAAGTGACATCACACAGACACCCTCCCCAGGGAACTACTTCATCCCACCAACCTAGTATATGTTGGCACAACCCACCCCGTGCTAACTGAACAAGAGAAGAATCTTCCAATAGAAAACACAATCTTCTCTAAGGAACCTACCCCCCACCCTTTTAAAAGCCTATAATAGTTGAAAGGTATGCCCTAACTAGTTGAAAGGAGTACAAACTCCAGGAAAAAATCTACCCTTCTAAGAGAACCCTCCCACCCCACCAATATGCTATAGATGTGGTCTCAACCTCACATCTGACTTGGACCCACACAACGCATTCTACTTCCCCTGACAATCACACATACCAAGAAGAGTACCACTCTGGCAGCGGAGATACCGTTTTTGATTGGTGCGACAAATAGACTGCGCAGTAAAAATCGAAGTCTCTGCTTCAGTCAAGACACCACCAATAGCATAGGTGAGTGGCCCTACACTGCTGATTTATCAGCAAAATAAACCTCCCAGATTGAGACACCCTCCCCAGGGAACAATTTCATCCCACCAATATGCTGTATGTCGGCTTCCCACCCAGTGCTAACCTAACATGAGAAGTATCTTCCACTGGAAATCAATCTTCTCTGGGACCCCACCCGCACCTCCGGTTCACTACATGTGTGGCATCAACTTCAGTTAGACTTGGCGCTAAACTGCGTCTCCTACCTCCCCGGCATCACACACATCAGTAGCAGCTTGGCTGCTGAGATGTTTTACTGATTTGTGTGATAAGCAGAAGGCGCAGCAGAGATCCTAGTCACAGCAAAAAGTGACATCACACAGACACCCTCCCCAGGGAACTACTTCATCCCACCAACCTAGTATATGTTGGCACAACCCACCCTGTGCTAACTGAACAAGAGAAGAATCTTCCAATGGAAAACACAATCTTCTCTAAGGAACCAACCCCCCACCCCTTTAAAAGCCTATAATAGTTGAAAGGTATGCCCTAACTAGTTGAAAGGAGTACAAACTCCAGGAAAAAATTTACCCTTCTAAGTGAGCCCTCCCACCCCACCAATATGCTATAGATGTGGTCTCAACCTCACATCTGACTTGGACCCACACAACGCATTCTACTTCCCCTGACAATGACACATACCAAGAAGAGTACCACTCTGGCAGCGAAAATACCGTTCTGGATTTGTGCGAAAAATAGACCGCGCAGTCAAGATCAAAGTCTCAGCTTCAGTCAAGACACCACCAATAGCATAGGTGAATGGCCCTACACTGCTGATTTATCAGCAAAAAACCCCTCCCAGATTAAGACACCCTCCCCAGGGAACAATTTCATCCCACCAACATGCTGTATGTCGGCTTCCCACCCAGTGCTAACCTAACATGAGAAGAATCTTCCACTGGAAATCAATCTTCTCTGGGACCCTACCTGCACCTCCGGTTCACTATATGTGTGGCGTCAACTTCAGTTAGACTTGGCGCTAAACTGCGTCTCCTACCTCCCCGGCATCACACACATCAGTAGCAGCTTGGCTGCTGAGATGTTTTACTGATTTGTGTGATAAGCAGAAGGCGCAGCAGAGATCCTAGTCACAGCAAAAAGTGACATCACACAGACACCCTCCCCAGGGAACTACTTCATCCCACCAACCTAGTATATGTGGGCACAACCCACCCCGTGCTAACTGAACAAGAGAAGAATCAGCCAATGGAAAACACAATCTTCTCTAAGGAACCTACCCCCCACCCTTTTAAAAGCCTATAATAGTTGAAAGGTATGCCCTAACTAGTTGAAAGGAGTACAAACTCCAGGAAAAAATCTACCCTTCTAAGAGAACCCTCCCACCCCACCAATATGCTATAGATGTGGTCTCAACCTCACATCTGACTTGGACCCACACAACGCATTCTACTTCCCCTGACAATCACACATACCAAGAAGAGTACCACTCTGGCAGCGGAGATACCGTTCTTGATTGGTGCGACAAATAGACTGCGCAGTAGAGATCAAAGTCTCTGCTTCAGTCAAGACACCAACAATAGCATAGGTGAATGGCCCTACACTGCTGATTTATCAGCAAAATAAACCTCCCAGATTAAGACACCCTCCCCAGGGAACAATTTCATCCCACCAACATGCTGAATGTCGGCTTCCCACCCAGTGCTAACCTAACATGAGAAGAATCTTCCACTGGAAATCAATCTTCTCTGGGACCCCACCCGCACCTCCGGTTCACTACATGTGTGGCGTCAACTTCAGTTAGACTTGGCACTAAACTGCGTCTCCTACCTCCCCGGCATCACACACATCAGTAGCAGCTTGGCTGCTGAGATGTTTTACTGATTTGTGTGATAAGCAGAAGGCGCAGCAGAGATCCTAGTCACAGCAAAAAGTGACATCACACAGACACCCTCCCCAGGGAACTACTTCATCCCACCAACCTAGTATATGTTGGCACAACCCACCCTGTGCTAACTGAACAAGAGAAGAATCTTCCAATGGAAAACACAATCTTCTCTAAGGAACCTACCCCCCACCCTTTTAAAAGCCTATAATAGTTGAAAGGTATGCCCTTACTAGTTGAAAGGAGTACAAACTCCAGGAAAAAATTTACCCTTCTAAGTGAACCCTCCCACCCCACCAATATGCTATAGATGTGGTCTCAACCTCACATCTGACTTGGACCCACACAACGCATTCTACTTCGCCTGACAATGACACATACCAAGAAGAGTACCACTCTGGCAGCGAAAATACCGTTCTGGATTTGTGCGAAAAATAGACCGCGCAGTCGAGATCAAAGTCTCTGCTTCAGTCAAGACACCACCAATAGCATAGGTGAATGGCCCTACACTGCTGATTTATCAGCAAAAAAACGCTCCCAGATTAAGACACCCTCCCCAGGGAACAATTTCATCCCACCAACATGCTGTATGTCGGCTTCCCACCCAGTGCTAACCTAACATGAGAAGAATCTTCCACTGGAAATCAATCTTCTCTGGGACCCTACCTGCACCTCCGGTTCACTATATGTGTGGCGTCAACTTCAGTTAGACTTAGCGCCAAACTGCGTCTCCTACCTCCCCGGCATCACACACATCAGTAGCAGCTTGGCTGCTGAGATGTTTTACTGATTCGTGTGAAAAGCAGAAGGCGCAGCAGAGATCCTAGTCACAGCAAAAAGTGACATCACACAGACACCCTCCCCAGGGAACTACTTCATCCCACCAACCTAGTATATGTTGGCACAACCCACCCCGTGCTAACTGAACAAGAGAAGAATCTTCCAATGGAAAACACAATCTTCTCTAAGGAACCTACCCCCCCACCCTTTTAAAAGCCTATAATAGTTGAAAGGTATGCCCTAACTAGTTGAAAGGAGTACAAACTCCAGGAAAAAATTTACCCTTCTAAGTGAACCCTCCCACCCCACCAATATGCTATAGATGTGGTCTCAACCTCACATCTGACTTGGACCCACACAACGCATTCTACTTCCCCTGACAATGACACATACCAAGAAGAGTACCACTCTGGCAGCGAAAATACCGTTCTGGATTTGTGCGAAAAATAGACCGCGCAGTAGAGATCAAAGTCTCAGCTTCAGTCAAGACACCACCAATAGCATAGGTGAATGGCCCTACACTGCTGATTTATCAGCAAAAAAACCCTCCCAGATTAAGACACTCTCCCCAGGGAACAATTTCATCCCACCAACATGCTGAATGTCGGCTTCCCACCCAGTGCTAACCTAACATGAGAAGAATCTTCCACTGGAAATCAATCTTCTCTGGGACCCTTCCTGCACCTCCGGTTCACTATATGTGTGGCGTCAGCTTCAGTTAGACTTGGCGCTAAACTGCGTCTCCTACCTCCCCGGCATCACACACATCAGTAGCAGCTTGGCTGCTGAGATGTTTTACTGATTTGTGTGATAAGCAGAAGGCGCAGCAGAGATCCTAGTCACAGCAAAAAGTGACATCACACAGACACCCTCCCCAGGGAACTACTTCATCCCACCAACCTAGTATATGTTGGCACAACCCACCCCGTGCTAACTGAACAAGAGAAGAATCTTCCAATAGAAAACACAATCTTCTCTAAGGAACCTACCCCCCACCCTTTTAAAAGCCTATAATAGTTGAAAGGTATGCCCTAACTAGTTGAAAGGAGTACAAACTCCAGGAAAAAATCTACCCTTCTAAGAGAACCCTCCCACCCCACCAATATGCTATAGATGTGGTCTCAACCTCACATCTGACTTGGACCCACACAACGCATTCTACTTCCCCTGACAATCACACATACCAAGAAGAGTACCACTCTGGCAGCGGAGATACCGTTCTTGATTGGTGCGACAAATAGACTGCGCAGTAGAGATCGAAGTCTCTGCTTCAGTCAAGACACCACCAATAGCATAGGTGAATGGCCCTACACTGCTGATTTATCAGCAAAATAAACCTCCCAGATTGAGACACCCTCCCCAGGGAACAATTTCAACCCACCAACATGCTGTATGTCGGCTTCCCACCCAGTGCTAACCTAACATGAGAAGTATCTTCCACTGGAAATCAATCTTCTCTGGGACCCCACCCGCACCTCCGGTTCACTACATGTGTGGCATCAACTTCAGTTAGACTTGGCGCTAAACTGCGTCTCCTACCTCCCCGGCATCAAACACATCAGTAGCAGCTTGGCTGCTGAGATGTTTTACTGATTTGTGTGATAAGCAGAAGGCGCAGCAGAGATCCTAGTCACAGCAAAAAGTGACATCACACAGACACCCCCCCCAGGGAACTACTTCATCCCACCAACCTAGTATATGTTGGCACAACCCACCCTGTGCTAACTGAACAAGAGAAGAATCTTCCAATGGAAAACACAATCTTCTCTAAGGAACCTACCCCCCACCCTTTTAAAAGCCTATAATAGTTGAAAGGTATGCCCTAACTAGTTGAAAGGAGTACAAACTCCAGGAAAAAATTTACCCTTCTAAGTGAACCCTCCCACCCCACCAATATGCTATAGATGTGGTCTCAACCTCACATCTGACTTGGACCCACACAACGCATTCTACTTCCCCTGACAATGACACATACCAAGAAGAGTACCACTCTGGCAGCGAAAATACCGTTCTGGATTTGTGCGAAAAATAGACCGCGCAGTCGAGATCAAAGTCTCAGCTTCAGTCAAGACACCACCAATAGCATAGGTGAATGGCCCTACACTGCTGATTTATCAGCAAAAAAACCCTCCCAGATTAAGACACCCTCCCCAGGGAACAATTTCATCCCACCAACATGCTGTATGTCGGCTTCCCACCCAGTGCTAACCTAACATGAGAAGAATCTTCCACTGGAAATCAATCTTCTCTGGGACCCTACCTGCACCTCCGGTTCACTATATGTGTGGCGTCAACTTCAGTTAGACTTAGCGCTAAACTGCGTCTAATACCTCCCCGGCATCACACACATCAGTAGCAGCTTGGCTGCTGAGATGTTTTACTGATTTGTGTGATAAGCAGAAGGCGCAGCAGAGATCCTAGTCACAGCAAAAAGTGACATGACACAGACACCCTCCCCAGGGAACTACTTCATCCCACCAACCTAGTATATGTTGGCACAACCCACCCTGTGCTAACTGAACAAGAGAAGAATCTTCCAATGGAAAACACAATCTTCTCTAAGGAACCTACCCCCCACCCTTTTAAAAGCCTATAATAGTTGAAAGGTATGCCCTTACTAGTTGAAAGGAGTACAAACTCCAGGAAAAAATTTACCCTTCTAAGTGAACCCTCCCACCCCACCAATATGCTATAGATGTGGTCTCAACCTCACATCTGACTTGGACCCACACAACGCATTCTACTTCGCCTGACAATGACACATACCAAGAAGAGTACCACTCTGGCAGCGAAAATACCGTTCTGGATTTGTGCGAAAAATAGACCGCGCAGTCGAGATCAAAGTCTCTGCTTCAGTCAAGACACCACCAATAGCATAGGTGAATGGCCCTACACTGCTGATTTATCAGCAAAAAAACGCTCCCAGATTAAGACACCCTCCCCAGGGAACAATTTCATCCCACCAACATGCTGTATGTCAGCTTCCCACCCAGTGCTAACCTAACATGAGAAGAATCTTCCACTGGAAATCAATCTTCTCTGGGACCCTACCTGCACCTCCGGTTCACTATATGTGTGGCGTCAACTTCAGTTAGACTTAGCGCCAAACTGCGTCTCCTACCTCCCCGGCATCACACACATCAGTAGCAGCTTGGCTGCTGAGATGTTTTACTGATTTGTGTGAAAAGCAGAAGGCGCAGCAGAGATCCTAGTCACAGCAAAAAGTGACATCACACAGACACCCTCCCCAGGGAACTACTTCATCCCACCAACCTAGTATATGTTGGCACAACCCACCCCGTGCTAACTGAACAAGAGAAGAATCTTCCAATGGAAAACACAATCTTCTCTAAGGAACCTACCCCCCCACCCTTTTAAAAGCCTATAATAGTTGAAAGGTATGCCCTAACTAGTTGAAAGGAGTACAAACTCCAGGAAAAAATTTACCCTTCTAAGTGAACCCTCCCACCCCACCAATATGCTATAGATGTGGTCTCAACCTCACATCTGACTTGGACCCACACAACGCATTCTACTTCCCCTGACAATGACACATACCAAGAAGAGTACCACTCTGGCAGCGAAAATACCGTTCTGGATTTGTGCGAAAAATAGACCGCGCAGTAGAGATCAAAGTCTCAGCTTCAGTCAAGACACCACCAATAGCATAGGTGAATGGCCCTACACTGCTGATTTATCAGCAAAAAAACCCTCCCAGATTAAGACACTCTCCCCAGGGAACAATTTCATCCCACCAACATGCTGAATGTCGGCTTCCCACCCAGTGCTAACCTAACATGAGAAGAATCTTCCACTGGAAATCAATCTTCTCTGGGACCCTACCTGCACCTCCGGTTCACTATATGTGTGGCGTCAGCTTCAGTTAGACTTGGCGCTAAACTGCGTCTCCTACCTCCCCGGCATCACACACATCAGTAGCAGCTTGGCTGCTGAGATGTTTTACTGATTTGTGTGATAAGCAGAAGGCGCAGCAGAGATCCTAGTCACAGCAAAAAGTGACATCACACAGACACCCTCCCCAGGGAACTACTTCATCCCACCAACCTAGTATATGTTGGCACAACCCACCCCGTGCTAACTGAACAAGAGAAGAATCTTCCAATAGAAAACACAATCTTCTCTAAGGAACCTACCCCCCACCCTTTTAAAAGCCTATAATAGTTGAAAGGTATGCCCTAACTAGTTGAAAGGAGTACAAACTCCAGGAAAAAATCTACCCTTCTAAGAGAACCCTCCCACCCCACCAATATGCTATAGATGTGGTCTCAACCTCACATCTGACTTGGACCCACACAACGCATTCTACTTCCCCTGACAATCACACATACCAAGAAGAGTACCACTCTGGCAGCGGAGATACCGTTCTTGATTGGTGCGACAAATAGACTGCGCAGTAGAGATCGAAGTCTCTGCTTCAGTCAAGACACCACCAATAGCATAGGTGAATGGCCCTACACTGCTGATTTATCAGCAAAATAAACCTCCCAGATTGAGACACCCTCCCCAGGGAACAATTTCAACCCACCAACATGCTGTATGTCGGCTTCCCACCCAGTGCTAACCTAACATGAGAAGTATCTTCCACTGGAAATCAATCTTCTCTGGGACCCTACCTGCACCTCCGGTTCACTATATGTGTGGCGTCAACTTCAGTTAGACTTAGCGCTAAACTGCGTCTCCTACCTCCCCGGCATCACACACATCAGTAGCAGCTTGGCTGCTGAGATGTTTTACTGATTTGTGTGATAAGCAGAAGGCGCAGCAGAGATCCTAGTCACAGCAAAAAGTGACATGACACAGACACCCTCCCCAGGGAACTACTTCATCCCACCAACCTAGTATATGTTGGCACAACCCACCCCGTGCTAACTGAACAAGAGAAGAATCTTCCAATGGAAAACACAATCTTCTCTAAGGAACCTCCCCCCACCCTTTTAAAAGCCTATAATAGTTGAAAGGTATGCCCTAACTAGTTGAAAGGAGTACAAACTCCAGGAAAAAATTTACCCTTCTAAGTGAACCCTCCCACCTCACCAATATGCTATAGATGTGGTCTCAACCTCACATCTGACTTGGACCCACAAAACGCATTCTACTTCCCCTGACAATGACACATACCAAGAAGAGTACCACTCTGGCAGCGAAAATACCGTTCTGGATTTGTGCGAAAAATAGACCGCGCAGTAGAGATCAAAGTCTCAGCTTCAGTCAAGACACCACCAATAGCATAGGTGAATGGCCCTACACTGCTGATTTATCAGCAAAAAAACCCTCCCAGATTAAGACACTCTCCCCAGGGAACAATTTCATCCCACCAACATGCTGTATGTCGGCTTCCCACCCAGTGCTAACCTAACATGAGAAGAATCTTCCACTGGAAATCAATCTTCTCTGGGACCCTACCTGCACCTCCGGTTCACTATATGTGTGGCGTCAACTTCAGTTAGACTTGGCGCTATACTGCGTCTCCTACCTCCCCGGCATCACACACATCAGTAGCAGCTTGGCTGCTGAGATGTTTTACTGATTTGTGTGATAAGCAGAAGGCGCAGCAGAGATCCTAGTCACAGCAAAAAGTGACATCACACAGACACCCTCCCCAGGGAACTACTTCATCCCACCAACCTAGTATATGTTGGCACAACCCACCCCGTGCTAACTGAACAAGAGAAGAATCTTCCAATAGAAAACACAATCTTCTCTAAGGAACCTACCCCCCACCCTTTTAAAAGCCTATAATAGTTGAAAGGTATGCCCTAACTAGTTGAAAGGAGTACAAACTCCAGGAAAAAATCTACCCTTCTAAGAGAACCCTCCCACCCCACCAATATGCTATAGATGTGGTCTCAACCTCACATCTGACTTGGACCCACACAACGCATTCTACTTCCCCTGACAATCATACATACCAAGAAGAGTACCACTCTGGCAGCGGAGATACCGTTCTTGATAGGTGCGACAAATAGACTGCGCAGTAGAGATCAAAGTCTCTGCTTTAGTCAAGACACCACCAATAGCATAGGTGAATGGCCCTACACTGCTGATTTATCAGCAAAATAAACCTCCCAGATTAAGACACCCTCCCCAGGGAACAATTTCATCCCACCAACATGCTGTATGTCGGCTTCCCACCCAGTGCTAACCTAACATGAGAAGAATCTTCCACTGGAAATCAATCTTCTCTGGGACCCTACCCGCACCTCCGGTTCACTACATGTGTGGCGTCAACTTCAGTTAGACTTGGCGCTAAACTGCGTCTCCTACCTCCCCGGCATCACACACATCAGTAGCAGCTTGGCTGCTGAGATGTTTTACTGATTTGTGTGATAAGCAGAAGGCGCAGCAGAGATCCTAGTCACAGCAAAAAGTGACATCACACAGACACCCTCCCCAGGGAACTACTTCATCCCACCAACCTAGTATATGTTGGCACAACCCACCCCGTGCTAACTGAACAAGAGAAGAATCTTCCAATGGAAAACACAATCTTCTCTAAGGAACCTACCCCCCACCCTTTTAAAAGCCTATAATAGTTGAAAGGTATGCCCTAACTAGTTGAAAGGAGTACAAACTCCAGGAAAAAATTTACCCTTCTAAGTGAACCCTCCCACCCCACTAATATGCTATAGATGTGGTCTCAACCTCACATCTGACTTGGACCCACACAACGCATTCTACTTCCCCTGACAATGACACATACCAAGAAGAGTACCACTCTGGCAGCGAAAATACCGTTCTGGATTTGTGCGACAAATAGACCGCGCAGTAGAGATCAAAGTCTCAGCTTAAGTCAAGACACCACCAATAGCATAGGTGAATGGCCCTACACTGCTGATTTATTAGCAAAAAAACCCTCCCAGATTAAGACACCCTCCCCAGGGAACAATTTCATCCCACCAACATGCTGTATGTCGGCTTCCCACCCAGTGCTAACCTAACATGAGAAGAATCTTCCACTGGAAATCAATCTTCTCTGGGACCCCACCCGCACCTCCGGTTCACTACATGTGTGGCGTCAACTTCAGTTAGACTTGGCGCTAAACTGCGTCTCCTACCTCCCCGGCATCACACAGATCAGTAGCAGCTTGGCTGCTGAGATGTTTTACTGATTTGTGTGATAAGCAGAAGGCGCAGCAGAGATCCTAGTCACAGCAAAAAGTGACATCACACAGACACCCTCCCCAGGGAACTACTTCATCCCACCAACCTAGTATATGTTGGCACAACCCACCCTATGCTAACTGAACAAGAGAAGAATCTTCCAATGGAAAACACAATCTTCTCTAAGGAACCTACCCCCCACCCTTTTAAAAGCCTATAATAGTTGAAAGGTATGCCCTAACTAGTTGAAAGGAGTACAAACTCCAGGAAAAAATTTACCCTTCTAAGTGAACCCTCCCACCCCACCAATATGCTATAGATGTGGTCTCAACCTCACATCTGACTTGGACCCACACAACGCATTCTACTTCCCCTGACAATGACACATACCAAGAAGAGTACCACTCTGGCAGCGAAAATACCTTTCTGGATTTGTGCGAAAAATAGACCGCGCAGTCGAGATCAAAGTCTCAGCTTCAGTCAAGACACCACCAATAGCATAGGTGAATGGCCCTACACTGCTGATTTATCAGCAAAAAAAACCTCCCAGATTGAGACACCCTCCCCAGGGAACAATTTCATCCCACCAACATGCTGTATGTCAGCTTCCCACCCAGTGCTAACCTAACATGAGAAGTATCTTCCACTGGAAATCAATCTTCTCTGGGACCCCACCCGCACCTCCGGTTCACTAAATGTGTGGCGTCAACTTCAGTTAGACTTGGCGCTAAACTGCGTCTCCTACCTCCCCGGCATCACACACATCAGTAGCAGCTTGGCTGCTGAGATGTTTTACTGATTTGTGTGATAAGCAGAAGGCGCAGCAGAGATCCTAGTCACAGCAAAAAGTGACATCACACAGACACCCTCCCCAGGGAACTACTTCATCCCACCAACCTAGTATATGTTGGCACAACCCACCCTGTGCTAACTGAACAAGAGAAGAATCTTCCAATGGAAAACACAATCTTCTCTAAGGAACCTACCCCCCACCCTTTTAAAAGCCTATAATAGTTGAAAGGTATGCCCTAACTAGTTGAAAGGAGTACAAACTCCAGGAAAAAATTTACCCTTCTAAGTGAACCCTCCCACCCCACCAATATGCTATAGATGTGGTCTCAACCTCACATCTGACTTGGACCCACACAACGCATTCTACTTCCCCTGACAATGACACATACCAAGAAGAGTACCACTCTGGCAGCGAAAATGCCGTTCTGGATTTGTGCGAAAAATAGACCGCGCAGTCGAGATCAAAGTCTCAGCTTCAGTCAAGACACCACCAATAGCATAGGTGAATGGCCCTACACTGCTGATTTATCAGCAAAAAAACCCTCCCAGATTAAGACACCCTCCCCAGGGAACAATTTCATCCCACCAACATGCTGTATGTCGGCTTCCCACCCAGTGCTAACCTAACATGAGAAGAATCTTCCACTGGAAATCAATCTTCTCTGGGACCCTACCTGCACCTCCGGTTCACTATATGTGTGGCGTCAACTTCAGTTAGACTTAGCGCTAAACTGCGTCTCCTACCTCCCCTGCATCACACACATCAGTAGCAGCTTGGCTGCTGAGATGTTTTACTGATTTGTGTGATAAGCAGAAGGCGCAGCAGAGATCCTAGTCACAGCAAAAAGTGACATGACACAGACACCCTCCCCAGGGAACTACTTCATCCCACCAACCTAGTATATGTTGGCACAACCCACCCCGTGCTAACTGAACAAGAGAAGAATCTTCCAATGGAAAACACAATCTTCTCTAAGGAACCTACCCCCCACCCTTTTAAAAGCCTATAATAGTTGAAAGGTATGCCCTAACTAGTTGAAAGGAGTACAAACTCCAGGAAAAAATTTACCCTTCTAAGTGAACCCTCCCACCCCACCAATATGCTATAGATGTGGTCTCAACCTCACATCTGACTTGGACCCACACAACGCATTCTACTTCCCCTGACAATGACACATACCAAGAAGAGTACCACTCTGGCCGCGAAAATACCGTTCTGGATTTGTGCGAAAAATAGACCGCGCAGTAGAGATCAAAGTCTCAGCTTCAGTCAAGACACCACCAATAGCATAGGTGAATGGCCCTACACTGCTGATTTATCAGCAAAAAAACCCTCCCAGATTAAGACACTCTCCCCAGGGAACAATTTCATCCCACCAACATGCTGAATGTCGGCTTCCCACCCAGTGCTAACCTAACATGAGAAGAATCTTCCACTGGAAATCAATCTTCTCTGGGACCCTACCTGCACCTCCGGTTCACTATATGTGTGGCGTCAACTTCAGTTAGACTTGGCGCTAAACTGCGTCTCCTACCTCCCCGGCATCACACACATCAGTAGCAGCTTGGCTGCTGAGATGTTTTACTGATTTGTGTGATAAGCAGAAGGCGCAGCAGAGATCCTAGTCACAGCAAAAAGTGACATCACACAGACACCCTCCCCAGGGAACTACTTCATCCCACCAACCTAGTATATGTTGGCACAACCCACCCCGTGCTAACTGAACAAGAGAAGAATCTTCCAATAGAAAACACAATCTTCTCTAAGGAACCTACCCCCCACCCTTTTAAAAGCCTATAATAGTTGAAAGGTATGCCCTAACTAGTTGAAAGGAGTACAAACTCCAGGAAAAAATCTACCCTTCTAAGAGAACCCTCCCACCCCACCAATATGCTATAGATGTGGTCTCAACCTCACATCTGACTTGGACCCACACAACGCATTCTACTTCCCCTGACAATCACACATACCAAGAAGAGTACCACTCTGGCAGCGGAGATACCGTTTTTGATTGGTGCGACAAATAGACTGCGCAGTAAAAATCGAAGTCTCTGCTTCAGTCAAGACACCACCAATAGCATAGGTGAGTGGCCCTACACTGCTGATTTATCAGCAAAATAAACCTCCCAGATTGAGACACCCTCCCCAGGGAACAATTTCATCCCACCAATATGCTGTATGTCGGCTTCCCACCCAGTGCTAACCTAACATGAGAAGTATCTTCCACTGGAAATCAATCTTCTCTGGGACCCCACCCGCACCTCCGGTTCACTACATGTGTGGCATCAACTTCAGTTAGACTTGGCGCTAAACTGCGTCTCCTACCTCCCCGGCATCACACACATCAGTAGCAGCTTGGCTGCTGAGATGTTTTACTGATTTGTGTGATAAGCAGAAGGCGCAGCAGAGATCCTAGTCACAGCAAAAAGTGACATCACACAGACACCCTCCCCAGGGAACTACTTCATCCCACCAACCTAGTATATGTTGGCACAACCCACCCTGTGCTAACTGAACAAGAGAAGAATCTTCCAATGGAAAACACAATCTTCTCTAAGGAACCAACCCCCCACCCCTTTAAAAGCCTATAATAGTTGAAAGGTATGCCCTAACTAGTTGAAAGGAGTACAAACTCCAGGAAAAAATTTACCCTTCTAAGTGAGCCCTCCCACCCCACCAATATGCTATAGATGTGGTCTCAACCTCACATCTGACTTGGACCCACACAACGCATTCTACTTCCCCTGACAATGACACATACCAAGAAGAGTACCACTCTGGCAGCGAAAATACCGTTCTGGATTTGTGCGAAAAATAGACCGCGCAGTCAAGATCAAAGTCTCAGCTTCAGTCAAGACACCACCAATAGCATAGGTGAATGGCCCTACACTGCTGATTTATCAGCAAAAAACCCCTCCCAGATTAAGACACCCTCCCCAGGGAACAATTTCATCCCACCAACATGCTGTATGTCGGCTTCCCACCCAGTGCTAACCTAACATGAGAAGAATCTTCCACTGGAAATCAATCTTCTCTGGGACCCTACCTGCACCTCCGGTTCACTATATGTGTGGCGTCAACTTCAGTTAGACTTGGCGCTAAACTGCGTCTCCTACCTCCCCGGCATCACACACATCAGTAGCAGCTTGGCTGCTGAGATGTTTTACTGATTTGTGTGATAAGCAGAAGGCGCAGCAGAGATCCTAGTCACAGCAAAAAGTGACATCACACAGACACCCTCCCCAGGGAACTACTTCATCCCACCAACCTAGTATATGTTGGCACAACCCACCCCGTGCTAACTGAACAAGAGAAGAATCAGCCAATGGAAAACACAATCTTCTCTAAGGAACCTACCCCCCACCCTTTTAAAAGCCTATAATAGTTGAAAGGTATGCCCTAACTAGTTGAAAGGAGTACAAACTCCAGGAAAAAATCTACCCTTCTAAGAGAACCCTCCCACCCCACCAATATGCTATAGATGTGGTCTCAACCTCACATCTGACTTGGACCCACACAACGCATTCTACTTCCCCTGACAATCACACATACCAAGAAGAGTACCACTCTGGCAGCGGAGATACCGTTCTTGATTGGTGCGACAAATAGACTGCGCAGTAGAGATCAAAGTCTCTGCTTCAGTCAAGACACCAACAATAGCATAGGTGAATGGCCCTACACTGCTGATTTATCAGCAAAATAAACCTCCCAGATTAAGACACCCTCCCCAGGGAACAATTTCATCCCACCAACATGCTGAATGTCGGCTTCCCACCCAGTGCTAACCTAACATGAGAAGAATCTTCCACTGGAAATCAATCTTCTCTGGGACCCTACCTGCACCTCCGGTTCACTATATGTGTGGCGTCAACTTCAGTTAGACTTGGCGCTAAACTGCGTCTCCTACCTCCCCGTCATCACACACATCAGTAGCAGCTTGGCTGCTGAGATGTTTTACTGATTTGTGTGATAAGCAGAAGGCGCAGCAGAGATCCTAGTCACAGCAAAAAGTGACATCACACAGACACCCTCCCCAGGGAACTACTTCATCCCACCAACCTAGTATATGTTGGCACAACCCACCCCGTGCTAACTGAACAAGAGAAGAATCTTCCAATAGAAAACACAATCTTCTCTAAGGAACCTACCCCCCACCCTTTTAAAAGCCTATAATAGTTGAAAGGTATGCCCTAACTAGTTGAAAGGAGTACAAACTCCAGGAAAAAATCTACCCTTCTAAGAGAACCCTCCCACCCCACCAATATGCTATAGATGTGGTCTCAACCTCACATCTGACTTGGACCCACACAACGCATTCTACTTCCCCTGACAATCACACATACCAAGAAGAGTACCACTCTGGCAGCGGAGATACCGTTCTTGATTGGTGCGACAAATAGACTGCGCAGCAGAGATCGAAGTCTCTGCTTCAGTCAAGACACCACCAATAGCATAGGTGAATGGCCCTACACTGCTGATTTATCAGCAAAATAAACCTCCCAGATTGAGACACCCTCCCCAGGGAACAATTTCATCCCACCAACATGCTGTATGTCGGCTTCCCACCCAGTGCTAACCTAACATGAGAAGTATCTTCCACTGGAAATCAATCTTCTCTGGGACCCCACCCGCACCTCCGGTTCACTAAATGTGTGGCGTCAACTTCAGTTAGACTTGGCGCTAAACTGCGTCTCCTACCTCCCCGGCATCACACACATCAGTAGCAGCTTGGCTGCTGAGATGTTTTACTGATTTGTGTGATAAGCAGAAGGCGCAGCAGAGATCCTAGTCACAGCAAAAAGTGACATCACACAGACACCCTCCCCAGGGAACTACTTCATCCCACCAACCTAGTATATGTTGGCACAACCCACCCTGTGCTAACTGAACAAGAGAAGAATCTTCCAATGGAAAACACAATCTTCTCTAAGGAACCTACCCCCCACCCTTTTAAAAGCCTATAATAGTTGAAAGGTATGCCCTAACTAGTTGAAAGGAGTACAAACTCCAGGAAAAAATTTACCCTTCTAAGTGAACCCTCCCACCCCACCAATATGCTATAGATGTGGTCTCAACCTCACATCTGACTTGGACCCACACAACGCATTCTACTTCCCCTGACAATGACACATACCAAGAAGAGTACCACTCTGGCAGCGAAAATGCCGTTCTGGATTTGTGCGAAAAATAGACCGCGCAGTCGAGATCAAAGTCTCAGCTTCAGTCAAGACACCACCAATAGCATAGGTGAATGGCCCTACACTGCTGATTTATCAGCAAAAAAACCCTCCCAGATTAAGACACCCTCCCCAGGGAACAATTTCATCCCACCAACATGCTGTATGTCGGCTTCCCACCCAGTGCTAACCTAACATGAGAAGAATCTTCCACTGGAAATCAATCTTCTCTGGGACCCTACCTGCACCTCCGGTTCACTATATGTGTGGCGTCAACTTCAGTTAGACTTAGCGCTAAACTGCGTCTCCTACCTCCCCTGCATCACACACATCAGTAGCAGCTTGGCTGCTGAGATGTTTTACTGATTTGTGTGATAAGCAGAAGGCGCAGCAGAGATCCTAGTCACAGCAAAAAGTGACATGACACAGACACCCTCCCCAGGGAACTACTTCATCCCACCAACCTAGTATATGTTGGCACAACCCACCCCGTGCTAACTGAACAAGAGAAGAATCTTCCAATGGAAAACACAATCTTCTCTAAGGAACCTACCCCCCACCCTTTTAAAAGCCTATAATAGTTGAAAGGTATGCCCTAACTAGTTGAAAGGAGTACAAACTCCAGGAAAAAATTTACCCTTCTAAGTGAACCCTCCCACCCCACCAATATGCTATAGATGTGGTCTCAACCTCACATCTGACTTGGACCCACACAACGCATTCTACTTCCCCTGACAATGACACATACCAAGAAGAGTACCACTCTGGCCGCGAAAATACCGTTCTGGATTTGTGCGAAAAATAGACCGCGCAGTAGAGATCAAAGTCTCAGCTTCAGTCAAGACACCACCAATAGCATAGGTGAATGGCCCTACACTGCTGATTTATCAGCAAAAAAACCCTCCCAGATTAAGACACTCTCCCCAGGGAACAATTTCATCCCACCAACATGCTGAATGTCGGCTTCCCACCCAGTGCTAACCTAACATGAGAAGAATCTTCCACTGGAAATCAATCTTCTCTGGGACCCTACCTGCACCTCCGGTTCACTATATGTGTGGCGTCAACTTCAGTTAGACTTGGCGCTAAACTGCGTCTCCTACCTCCCCGGCATCACACACATCAGTAGCAGCTTGGCTGCTGAGATGTTTTACTGATTTGTGTGATAAGCAGAAGGCGCAGCAGAGATCCTAGTCACAGCAAAAAGTGACATCACACAGACACCCTCCCCAGGGAACTACTTCATCCCACCAACCTAGTATATGTTGGCACAACCCACCCCGTGCTAACTGAACAAGAGAAGAATCTTCCAATAGAAAACACAATCTTCTCTAAGGAACCTACCCCCCACCCTTTTAAAAGCCTATAATAGTTGAAAGGTATGCCCTAACTAGTTGAAAGGAGTACAAACTCCAGGAAAAAATCTACCCTTCTAAGAGAACCCTCCCACCCCACCAATATGCTATAGATGTGGTCTCAACCTCACATCTGACTTGGACCCACACAACGCATTCTACTTCCCCTGACAATCACACATACCAAGAAGAGTACCACTCTGGCAGCGGAGATACCGTTTTTGATTGGTGCGACAAATAGACTGCGCAGTAAAAATCGAAGTCTCTGCTTCAGTCAAGACACCACCAATAGCATAGGTGAGTGGCCCTACACTGCTGATTTATCAGCAAAATAAACCTCCCAGATTGAGACACCCTCCCCAGGGAACAATTTCATCCCACCAATATGCTGTATGTCGGCTTCCCACCCAGTGCTAACCTAACATGAGAAGTATCTTCCACTGGAAATCAATCTTCTCTGGGACCCCACCCGCACCTCCGGTTCACTACATGTGTGGCATCAACTTCAGTTAGACTTGGCGCTAAACTGCGTCTCCTACCTCCCCGGCATCACACACATCAGTAGCAGCTTGGCTGCTGAGATGTTTTACTGATTTGTGTGATAAGCAGAAGGCGCAGCAGAGATCCTAGTCACAGCAAAAAGTGACATCACACAGACACCCTCCCCAGGGAACTACTTCATCCCACCAACCTAGTATATGTTGGCACAACCCACCCTGTGCTAACTGAACAAGAGAAGAATCTTCCAATGGAAAACACAATCTTCTCTAAGGAACCAACCCCCCACCCCTTTAAAAGCCTATAATAGTTGAAAGGTATGCCCTAACTAGTTGAAAGGAGTACAAACTCCAGGAAAAAATTTACCCTTCTAAGTGAGCCCTCCCACCCCACCAATATGCTATAGATGTGGTCTCAACCTCACATCTGACTTGGACCCACACAACGCATTCTACTTCCCCTGACAATGACACATACCAAGAAGAGTACCACTCTGGCAGCGAAAATACCGTTCTGGATTTGTGCGAAAAATAGACCGCGCAGTCAAGATCAAAGTCTCAGCTTCAGTCAAGACACCACCAATAGCATAGGTGAATGGCCCTACACTGCTGATTTATCAGCAAAAAACCCCTCCCAGATTAAGACACCCTCCCCAGGGAACAATTTCATCCCACCAACATGCTGTATGTCGGCTTCCCACCCAGTGCTAACCTAACATGAGAAGAATCTTCCACTGGAAATCAATCTTCTCTGGGACCCTACCTGCACCTCCGGTTCACTATATGTGTGGCGTCAACTTCAGTTAGACTTGGCGCTAAACTGCGTCTCCTACCTCCCCGGCATCACACACATCAGTAGCAGCTTGGCTGCTGAGATGTTTTACTGATTTGTGTGATAAGCAGAAGGCGCAGCAGAGATCCTAGTCACAGCAAAAAGTGACATCACACAGACACCCTCCCCAGGGAACTACTTCATCCCACCAACCTAGTATATGTTGGCACAACCCACCCCGTGCTAACTGAACAAGAGAAGAATCAGCCAATGGAAAACACAATCTTCTCTAAGGAACCTACCCCCCACCCTTTTAAAAGCCTATAATAGTTGAAAGGTATGCCCTAACTAGTTGAAAGGAGTACAAACTCCAGGAAAAAATCTACCCTTCTAAGAGAACCCTCCCACCCCACCAATATGCTATAGATGTGGTCTCAACCTCACATCTGACTTGGACCCACACAACGCATTCTACTTCCCCTGACAATCACACATACCAAGAAGAGTACCACTCTGGCAGCGGAGATACCGTTCTTGATTGGTGCGACAAATAGACTGCGCAGTAGAGATCAAAGTCTCTGCTTCAGTCAAGACACCAACAATAGCATAGGTGAATGGCCCTACACTGCTGATTTATCAGCAAAATAAACCTCCCAGATTAAGACACCCTCCCCAGGGAACAATTTCATCCCACCAACATGCTGAATGTCGGCTTCCCACCCAGTGCTAACCTAACATGAGAAGAATCTTCCACTGGAAATCAATCTTCTCTGGGACCCTACCTGCACCTCCGGTTCACTATATGTGTGGCGTCAACTTCAGTTAGACTTGGCGCTAAACTGCGTCTCCTACCTCCCCGTCATCACACACATCAGTAGCAGCTTGGCTGCTGAGATGTTTTACTGATTTGTGTGATAAGCAGAAGGCGCAGCAGAGATCCTAGTCACAGCAAAAAGTGACATCACACAGACACCCTCCCCAGGGAACTACTTCATCCCACCAACCTAGTATATGTTGGCACAACCCACCCCGTGCTAACTGAACAAGAGAAGAATCTTCCAATAGAAAACACAATCTTCTCTAAGGAACCTACCCCCCACCCTTTTAAAAGCCTATAATAGTTGAAAGGTATGCCCTAACTAGTTGAAAGGAGTACAAACTCCAGGAAAAAATCTACCCTTCTAAGAGAACCCTCCCACCCCACCAATATGCTATAGATGTGGTCTCAACCTCACATCTGACTTGGACCCACACAACGCATTCTACTTCCCCTGACAATCACACATACCAAGAAGAGTACCACTCTGGCAGCGGAGATACCGTTCTTGATTGGTGCGACAAATAGACTGCGCAGCAGAGATCGAAGTCTCTGCTTCAGTCAAGACACCACCAATAGCATAGGTGAATGGCCCTACACTGCTGATTTATCAGCAAAATAAACCTCCCAGATTGAGACACCCTCCCCAGGGAACAATTTCATCCCACCAACATGCTGTATGTCGGCTTCCCACCCAGTGCTAACCTAACATGAGAAGTATCTTCCACTGGAAATCAATCTTCTCTGGGACCCCACCCGCACCTCCGGTTCACTAAATGTGTGGCGTCAACTTCAGTTAGACTTGGCGCTAAACTGCGTCTCCTACCTCCCCGGCATCACACACATCAGTAGCAGCTTGGCTGCTGAGATGTTTTACTGATTTGTGTGATAAGCAGAAGGCGCAGCAGAGATCCTAGTCACAGCAAAAAGTGACATCACACAGACACCCTCCCCAGGGAACTACTTCATCCCACCAACCTAGTATATGTTGGCACAACCCACCCTGTGCTAACTGAACAAGAGAAGAATCTTCCAATGGAAAACACAATCTTCTCTAAGGAACCTACCCCCCACCCTTTTAAAAGCCTATAATAGTTGAAAGGTATGCCCTAACTAGTTGAAAGGAGTACAAACTCCAGGAAAAAATTTACCCTTCTAAGTGAACCCTCCCACCCCACCAATATGCTATAGATGTGGTCTCAACCTCACATCTGACTTGGACCCACACAACGCATTCTACTTCCCCTGACAATGACACATACCAAGAAGAGTACCACTCTGGCAGCGAAAATGCCGTTCTGGATTTGTGCGAAAAATAGACCGCGCAGTCGAGATCAAAGTCTCAGCTTCAGTCAAGACACCACCAATAGCATAGGTGAATGGCCCTACACTGCTGATTTATCAGCAAAAAAACCCTCCCAGATTAAGACACCCTCCCCAGGGAACAATTTCATCCCACCAACATGCTGTATGTCGGCTTCCCACCCAGTGCTAACCTAACATGAGA
>NW_027152508.1:0-95374 GCF_040937935.1 Hyperolius riggenbachi | reverse complement strand
TTTTTCAATGTGTAATGGTTTAACATAGAAAACTTACCGTTGGCTCTCGATTCTAATCTATCACTCCTGATTTGCAAACGGATTTCACTGAAGCTGTAACTTTCATCCAGAACATAGTTTAGGGGCCATTACCTCTTCAACTATAGTCATTTTTCTTTCGATTGCAAACGTAACCAGTTTTTCAATGGTGTAATGGTTTAACATAGAAAACTTACCGTTGGCTCTCGATTCTAATCTATCACTCCGATTTGCAAACGGATTTCACTGAAGCTGTAACTTTCATCCCAGAACATAGTTTAGGGGCCATTACCTCTTCAACTATAGTCATTTTTCTTTCGATTGCAAACGTAACCAGTTTTTCAATGGTGTAATGGTTTAACATAGAAAACTTACCGTTGGCTCTCGATTCTAATCTATCACTCCGATTTGCAAACGGATTTCACTGAAGCTGTAACTTTCATCCCAGAACATAGTTTAGGGGCCATTACCTCTTCAACTATAGTCATTTTTCTTTCGATTGCAAACGTAACCAGTTTTTCAATGGTGTAATGGTTTAACATAGAAAACTTACCGTTGGCTCTCGATTCTAATCTATCACTCCGATTTGCAAACGGATTTCACTGAAGCTGTAACTTTCATCCCAGAACATAGTTTAGGGGCCATTACCTCTTCAACTATAGTCATTTTTCTTTCGATTGCAAACGTAACCAGTTTTTCAATGGTGTAATGGTTTAACATAGAAAACTTACCGTTGGCTCTCGATTCTAATCTATCACTCCGATTTGCAAACGGATTTCACTGAAGCTGTAACTTTCATCCCAGAACATAGTTTAGGGGCCATTACCTCTTCAACTATAGTCATTTTTCTTTCGATTGCAAAACGTAACCAGTTTTTCAATGGTGTAATGGTTTAACATAGAAAACTTACCGTTGGCTCTCGATTCTAATCTATCACTCCGATTTGCAAACGGATTTCACTGAAGCTGTAACTTTCATCCAGAACATAGTTTAGGGGCCATTACCTCTTCAACTATAGTCATTTTTCTTTCGATTGCAAACGTAACCAGTTTTTCAATGGTGTAATGGTTTAACATAGAAAACTTACCGTTGGCTCTCGATTCTAATCTATCACTCCGATTTGCAAACGGATTTCACTGAAGCTGTAACTTTCATCCCAGAACATAGTTTAGGGGCCATTACCTCTTCAACTATAGTCATTTTTCTTTCGATTGCAAACGTAACCAGTTTTTCAATGGTGTAATGGTTTAACATAGAAAACTTACCGTTGGCTCTCGATTCTAATCTATCACTCCGATTTGCAAACGGATTTCACTGAAGCTGTAACTTTCATCCCAGAACATAGTTTAGGGGCCATTACCTCTTCAACTATAGTCATTTTTCTTTCGATTGCAAACGTAACCAGTTTTTCAATGGTGTAATGGTTTAACATAGAAAACTTACCGTTGGCTCTCGATTCTAATCTATCACTCCGATTTGCAAACGGATTTCACTGAAGCTGTAACTTTCATCCCAGAACATAGTTTAGGGGCCATTACCTCTTCAACTATAGTCATTTTTCTTTCGATTGCAAACGTAACCAGTTTTTCAATGGTGTAATGGTTTAACATAGAAAACTTACCGTTGGCTCTCGATTCTAATCTATCACTCCGATTTGCAAACGGATTTCACTGAAGCTGTAACTTTCATCCCAGAACATAGTTTAGGGGCCATTACCTCTTCAACTATAGTCATTTTTCTTTCGATTGCAAACGTAACCAGTTTTTCAATGGTGTAATGGTTTAACATAGAAAACTTACCGTTGGCTCTCGATTCTAATCTATCACTCCGATTTGCAAACGGATTTCACTGAAGCTGTAACTTTCATCCCAGAACATAGTTTAGGGGCCATTACCTCTTCAACTATAGTCATTTTTCTTTCGATTGCAAACGTAACCAGTTTTTCAATGGTGTAATGGTTTAACATAGAAAACTTACCGTTGGCTCTCGATTCTAATCTATCACTCCGATTTGCAAACGGATTTCACTGAAGCTGTAACTTTCATCCCAGAACATAGTTTAGGGGCCATTACCTCTTCAACTATAGTCATTTTTCTTTCGATTGCAAACGTAACCAGTTTTTCAATGGTGTAATGGTTTAACATAGAAAACTTACCGTTGGCTCTCGATTCTAATCTATCACTCCGATTTGCAAACGGATTTCACTGAAGCTGTAACTTTCATCCCAGAACATAGTTTAGGGGCCATTACCTCTTCAACTATAGTCATTTTTCTTTCGATTGCAAACGTAACCAGTTTTTCAATGGTGTAATGGTTTAACATAGAAAACTTACCGTTGGCTCTCGATTCTAATCTATCACTCCGATTTGCAAACGGATTTCACTGAAGCTGTAACTTTCATCCCAGAACATAGTTTAGGGGCCATTACCTCTTCAACTATAGTCATTTTTCTTTCGATTGCAAACGTAACCAGTTTTTCAATGGTGTAATGGTTTAACATAGAAAACTTACCGTTGGCTCTCGATTCTAATCTATCACTCCGATTTGCAAACGGATTTCACTGAAGCTGTAACTTTCATCCCAGAACATAGTTTAGGGGCCATTACCTCTTCAACTATAGTCATTTTTCTTTCGATTGCAAACGTAACCAGTTTTTCAATGGTGTAATGGTTTAACATAGAAAACTTACCGTTGGCTCTCGATTCTAATCTATCACTCCGATTTGCAAACGGATTTCACTGAAGCTGTAACTTTCATCCCAGAACATAGTTTAGGGGCCATTACCTCTTCAACTATAGTCATTTTTCTTTCGATTGCAAACGTAACCAGTTTTTCAATGGTGTAATGGTTTAACATAGAAAACTTACCGTTGGCTCTCGATTCTAATCTATCACTCCGATTTGCAAACGGATTTCACTGAAGCTGTAACTTTCATCCCAGAACATAGTTTAGGGGCCATTACCTCTTCAACTATAGTCATTTTTCTTTCGATTGCAAACGTAACCAGTTTTTCAATGGTGTAATGGTTTAACATAGAAAACTTACCGTTGGCTCTCGATTCTAATCTATCACTCCGATTTGCAAACGGATTTCACTGAAGCTGTAACTTTCATCCCAGAACATAGTTTAGGGGCCATTACCTCTTCAACTATAGTCATTTTTCTTTCGATTGCAAACGTAACCAGTTTTTCAATGGTGTAATGGTTTAACATAGAAAACTTACCGTTGGCTCTCGATTCTAATCTATCACTCCGATTTGCAAACGGATTTCACTGAAGCTGTAACTTTCATCCCAGAACATAGTTTAGGGGCCATTACCTCTTCAACTATAGTCATTTTTCTTTCGATTGCAAACGTAACCAGTTTTTCAATGGTGTAATGGTTTAACATAGAAAACTTACCGTTGGCTCTCGATTCTAATCTATCACTCCGATTTGCAAACGGATTTCACTGAAGCTGTAACTTTCATCCCAGAACATAGTTTAGGGGCCATTACCTCTTCAACTATAGTCATTTTTCTTTCGATTGCAAACGTAACCAGTTTTTCAATGGTGTAATGGTTTAACATAGAAAACTTACCGTTGGCTCTCGATTCTAATCTATCACTCCGATTTGCAAACGGATTTCACTGAAGCTGTAACTTTCATCCCAGAACATAGTTTAGGGGCCATTACCTCTTCAACTATAGTCATTTTTCTTTCGATTGCAAACGTAACCAGTTTTTCAATGGTGTAATGGTTTAACATAGAAAACTTACCGTTGGCTCTCGATTCTAATCTATCACTCCGATTTGCAAACGGATTTCACTGAAGCTGTAACTTTCATCCCAGAACATAGTTTAGGGGCCATTACCTCTTCAACTATAGTCATTTTTCTTTCGATTGCAAACGTAACCAGTTTTTCAATGGTGTAATGGTTTAACATAGAAAACTTACCGTTGGCTCTCGATTCTAATCTATCACTCCGATTTGCAAACGGATTTCACTGAAGCTGTAACTTTCATCCCAGAACATAGTTTAGGGGCCATTACCTCTTCAACTATAGTCATTTTTCTTTCGATTGCAAACGTAACCAGTTTTTCAATGGTGTAATGGTTTAACATAGAAAACTTACCGTTGGCTCTCGATTCTAATCTATCACTCCGATTTGCAAACGGATTTCACTGAAGCTGTAACTTTCATCCCAGAACATAGTTTAGGGGCCATTACCTCTTCAACTATAGTCATTTTTCTTTCGATTGCAAACGTAACCAGTTTTTCAATGGTGTAATGGTTTAACATAGAAAACTTACCGTTGGCTCTCGATTCTAATCTATCACTCCGATTTGCAAACGGATTTCACTGAAGCTGTAACTTTCATCCCAGAACATAGTTTAGGGGCCATTACCTCTTCAACTATAGTCATTTTTCTTTCGATTGCAAACGTAACCAGTTTTTCAATGGTGTAATGGTTTAACATAGAAAACTTACCGTTGGCTCTCGATTCTAATCTATCACTCCGATTTGCAAACGGATTTCACTGAAGCTGTAACTTTCATCCCAGAACATAGTTTAGGGGCCATTACCTCTTCAACTATAGTCATTTTTCTTTCGATTGCAAACGTAACCAGTTTTTCAATGGTGTAATGGTTTAACATAGAAAACTTACCGTTGGCTCTCGATTCTAATCTATCACTCCGATTTGCAAACGGATTTCACTGAAGCTGTAACTTTCATCCCAGAACATAGTTTAGGGGCCATTACCTCTTCAACTATAGTCATTTTTCTTTCGATTGCAAACGTAACCAGTTTTTCAATGGTGTAATGGTTTAACATAGAAAACTTACCGTTGGCTCTCGATTCTAATCTATCACTCCGATTTGCAAACGGATTTCACTGAAGCTGTAACTTTCATCCCAGAACATAGTTTAGGGGCCATTACCTTCTTCAACTATAGTCATTTTTCTTTCGATTGCAAACGTAACCAGTTTTTCAATGGTGTAATGGTTTAACATAGAAAACTTACCGTTGGCTCTCGATTCTAATCTATCACTCCGATTTGCAAACGGATTTCACTGAAGCTGTAACTTTCATCCCAGAACATAGTTTAGGGGCCATTACCTCTTCAACTATAGTCATTTTTCTTTCGATTGCAAACGTAACCAGTTTTTCAATGGTGTAATGGTTTAACATAGAAAACTTACCGTTGGCTCTCGATTCTAATCTATCACTCCGATTTGCAAACGGATTTCACTGAAGCTGTAACTTTCATCCCAGAACATAGTTTAGGGGCCATTACCTCTTCAACTATAGTCATTTTTCTTTCGATTGCAAACGTAACCAGTTTTTCAATGGTGTAATGGTTTAACATAGAAAACTTACCGTTGGCTCTCGATTCTAATCTATCACTCCGATTTGCAAACGGATTTCACTGAAGCTGTAACTTTCATCCCAGAACATAGTTTAGGGGCCATTACCTCTTCAACTATAGTCATTTTTCTTTCGATTGCAAACGTAACCAGTTTTTCAATGGTGTAATGGTTTAACATAGAAAACTTACCGTTGGCTCTCGATTCTAATCTATCACTCCGATTTGCAAACGGATTTCACTGAAGCTGTAACTTTCATCCCAGAACATAGTTTAGGGGCCATTACCTCTTCAACTATAGTCATTTTTCTTTCGATTGCAAACGTAACCAGTTTTTCAATGGTGTAATGGTTTAACATAGAAAACTTACCGTTGGCTCTCGATTCTAATCTATCACTCCGATTTGCAAACGGATTTCACTGAAGCTGTAACTTTCATCCCAGAACATAGTTTAGGGGCCATTACCTCTTCAACTATAGTCATTTTTCTTTCGATTGCAAACGTAACCAGTTTTTCAATGGTGTAATGGTTTAACATAGAAAACTTACCGTTGGCTCTCGATTCTAATCTATCACTCCGATTTGCAAACGGATTTCACTGAAGCTGTAACTTTCATCCCAGAACATAGTTTAGGGGCCATTACCTCTTCAACTATAGTCATTTTTCTTTCGATTGCAAACGTAACCAGTTTTTCAATGGTGTAATGGTTTAACATAGAAAACTTACCGTTGGCTCTCGATTCTAATCTATCACTCCGATTTGCAAACGGATTTCACTGAAGCTGTAACTTTCATCCCAGAACATAGTTTAGGGGCCATTACCTCTTCAACTATAGTCATTTTTCTTTCGATTGCAAACGTAACCAGTTTTTCAATGGTGTAATGGTTTAACATAGAAAACTTACCGTTGGCTCTCGATTCTAATCTATCACTCCGATTTGCAAACGGATTTCACTGAAGCTGTAACTTTCATCCCAGAACATAGTTTAGGGGCCATTACCTCTTCAACTATAGTCATTTTTCTTTCGATTGCAAACGTAACCAGTTTTTCAATGGTGTAATGGTTTAACATAGAAAACTTACCGTTGGCTCTCGATTCTAATCTATCACTCCGATTTGCAAACGGATTTCACTGAAGCTGTAACTTTCATCCCAGAACATAGTTTAGGGGCCATTACCTCTTCAACTATAGTCATTTTTCTTTCGATTGCAAACGTAACCAGTTTTTCAATGGTGTAATGGTTTAACATAGAAAACTTACCGTTGGCTCTCGATTCTAATCTATCACTCCGATTTGCAAACGGATTTCACTGAAGCTGTAACTTTCATCCCAGAACATAGTTTAGGGGCCATTACCTCTTCAACTATAGTCATTTTTCTTTCGATTGCAAACGTAACCAGTTTTTCAATGGTGTAATGGTTTAACATAGAAAACTTACCGTTGGCTCTTGATTCTAATCTATCACTCCGATTTGCAAACGGATTTCACTGAAGCTGTAACTTTCATCCCAGAACATAGTTTAGGGGCCATTACCTCTTCAACTATAGTCATTTTTCTTTCGATTGCAAACGTAACCAGTTTTTCAATGGTGTAATGGTTTAACATAGAAAACTTACCGTTGGCTCTCGATTCTAATCTATCACTCCGATTTGCAAACGGATTTCACTGAAGCTGTACCTTTCTTCCTAGAACATAGTTTAGGGGCCATTACCTCTTCAACTATAGTCATTTTTCTTTCGATTGCAAACGTAACCAGTTTTTCAATGGTGTAATGGTTTAACATAGAAAACTTACCGTTGGCTCTAGATTCTAATCTATCCCTCCGATTTGCAAACGGATTTCACTGAAGCTGTAACTTTCATCCCAGAACATAGTTTAGGGCCATTACCTCTTCAACTATAGTCATTTTTCTTTCGATTGCAAACGTAACCAGTTTTTCAATGGTGTAATGGTTTAACATAGAAAACTTACCGTTGGCTCTCGATTCTAATCTATCACTCCGATTTGCAAACGGATTTCACTGAAGCTGTAACTTTCATCCCAGAACATAGTTTAGGGGCCATTACCTCTTCAACTATAGTCATTTTTCTTTCGATTGCAAACGTAACCAGTTTTTCAATGGTGTAATGGTTTAACATAGAAAACTTACCGTTGGCTCTAGATTCTAATCTATCACTCCGATTTGCAAACGGATTTCACTGAAGCTGTAACTTTTCATCCCAGAACATAGTTTAGGGGCCATTACCTCTTCAACTATAGTCATTTTTCTTTCGATTGCAAACGTAACCAGTTTTTCAATGGTGTAATGGTTTAACATAGAAAACTTACCGTTGGCTCTCGATTCTAATCTATCACTCCGATTTGCAAACGGATTTCACTGAAGCTGTACCTTTCATCCTAGAACATAGTTTAGGGGCCATTACCTTCTTCAACTATAGTCATTTTTCTTTCGATTGCAAACGTAACCAGTTTTTCAATGGTGTAATGGTTTAACATAGAAAACTTACCGTTGGCTCTCGATTCTAATCTATCACTCCGATTTGCAAACGGATTTCACTGAAGCTGTAACTTACATCCCAGAACATAGTTTAGGGGCCATTACCTCTTCAACTATAGTCATTTTTCTTTCGATTGCAAACGTAACCAGTTTTTCAATGGTGTAATGGTTTAACATAGAAAACTTACCGTTGGCTCTCGATTCTAATCTATCACTCCGATTTGCAAACGGATTTCACTGAAGCTGTAACTTTCATCCCAGAACATGGTTTAGGGGCCATTACCTCTTCAACTATAGTCATTTTTCTTTCGATTGCAAACGTAACCAGTTTTTCAATGGTGTAATGGTTTAACATAGAAAACTTACCGTTGGCTCTCGATTCTAATCTATCACTCCGATTTGCAAACGGATTTCACTGAAGCTGTAACTTTCATCCCAGAACATAGTTTAGGGGCCATTACCTCTTCAACTATAGTCATTTTTCTTTCGATTGCAAACGTAACCAGTTTTTCAATGGTGTAATGGTTTAACATAGAAAACTTATCGTTGGCTCTCGATTCTAATCTATCACTCCGATTTGCAAACGGATTTCACTGAAGCTGTAACTTTCATCCCAGAACACAGTTTAGGGGCCATTACCTCTTCAACTATAGTCATTTTTCTTTCGATTGCAAACGTAACCAGTTTTTCAATGGTGTAATGGTTTAACATAGAAAACTTACCGTTGGCTCTCGATTCTAATCTATCACTCCGATTTGCAAACGGATTTCACTGAAGCTGTAACTTTCATCCCAGAACATAGTTTAGGGGCCATTACCTCTTCAACTATAGTCATTTTTCTTTCGATTGCAAACGTAACCAGTTTTTCAATGGTGTAATGGTTTAACATAGAAAACTTACCGTTGGCTCTTGATTCTAATCTATCACTCCGATTTGCAAACGGATTTCACTGAAGCTGTAACTTTCATCCCAGAACATAGTTTAGGGGCCATTACCTCTTCAACTATAGTCATTTTTCTTTCGATTGCAAACGTAACCAGTTTTTCAATGGTGTAATGGTTTAACATAGAAAACTTACCGTTGGCTCTCGATTCTAATCTATCACTCCGATTTGCAAACGGATTTCACTGAAGCTGTACCTTTCATCCTAGAACATAGTTTAGGGGCCATTACTTCTTCAACTATAGTCATTTTTCTTTCGATTGCAAACGTAACCAGTTTTTCAATGGTGTAATGGTTTAACATAGAAAACTTACCGTTGGCTCTCGATTCTAATCTATCACTCCGATTTGCAAACGGATTTCACTGAAGCTGTAACTTTCATCCCAGAACATAGTTTAGGGGCCATTACCTCTTCAACTATAGTCATTTTTCTTTCGATTGCAAACGTAACCAGTTTTTCAATGGTGTAATGGTTTAACATAGAAAACTTACCGTTGGCTCTCGATTCTAATCTATCACTCCGATTTGCAAACGGATTTCACTGAAGCTGTAACTTTCATCCCAGAACATAGTTTAGGGGCCATTACCTCTTCAACTATAGTCATTTTTCTTTCGATTGCAAACGTAACCAGTTTTTCAATGGTGTAATGGTTTAACATAGAAAACTTACCGTTGGCTCTCGATTCTAATCTATCACTCCGATTTGCAAACGGATTTCACTGAAGCTGTAACTTTCATCCCAGAACATAGTTTAGGGGCCATTACCTCTTCAACTATAGTCATTTTTCTTTCGATTGCAAACGTAACCAGTTTTTCAATGGTGTAATGGTTTAACATAGAAAACTTACCGTTGGCTCTCGATTCTAATCTATCACTCCGATTTGCAAACGGATTTCACTGAAGCTGTAACTTTCATCCCAGAACATAGTTTAGGGGCCATTACCTCTTCAACTATAGTCATTTTTCTTTCGATTGCAAACGTAACCAGTTTTTCAATGGTGTAATGGTTTAACATAGAAAACTTACCGTTGGCTCTCGATTCTAATCTATCACTCCGATTTGCAAACGGATTTCACTGAAGCTGTAACTTTCATCCCAGAACATAGTTTAGGGGCCATTACCTCTTCAACTATAGTCATTTTTCTTTCGATTGCAAACGTAACCAGTTTTTCAATGGTGTAATGGTTTAACATAGAAAACTTACCGTTGGCTCTCGATTCTAATCTATCACTCCGATTTGCAAACGGATTTCACTGAAGCTGTAACTTTCATCCCAGAACATAGTTTAGGGGCCATTACCTCTTCAACTATAGTCATTTTTCTTTCGATTGCAAACGTAACCAGTTTTTCAATGGTGTAATGGTTTAACATAGAAAACTTACCGTTGGCTCTCGATTCTAATCTATCACTCCGATTTGCAAACGGATTTCACTGAAGCTGTAACTTTCATCCCAGAACATAGTTTAGGGGCCATTACCTCTTCAACTATAGTCATTTTTCTTTCGATTGCAAACGTAACCAGTTTTTCAATGGTGTAATGGTTTAACATAGAAAACTTACCGTTGGCTCTCGATTCTAATCTATCACTCCGATTTGCAAACGGATTTCACTGAAGCTGTAACTTTCATCCCAGAACATAGTTTAGGGGCCATTACCTCTTCAACTATAGTCATTTTTCTTTCGATTGCAAACGTAACCAGTTTTTCAATGGTGTAATGGTTTAACATAGAAAACTTACCGTTGGCTCTCGATTCTAATCTATCACTCCGATTTGCAAACGGATTTCACTGAAGCTGTAACTTTCATCCCAGAACATAGTTTAGGGGCCATTACCTCTTCAACTATAGTCATTTTTCTTTCGATTGCAAACGTAACCAGTTTTTCAATGGTGTAATGGTTTAACATAGAAAACTTACCGTTGGCTCTCGATTCTAATCTATCACTCCGATTTGCAAACGGATTTCACTGAAGCTGTAACTTTCATCCCAGAACATAGTTTAGGGGCCATTACCTCTTCAACTATAGTCATTTTTCTTTCGATTGCAAGCGTAACCAGTTTTTCAATGGTGTAATGGTTTAACATAGAAAACTTACCGTTGGCTCTCGATTCTAATCTATCACTCCGATTTGCAAACGGATTTCACTGAAGCTGTAACTTTCATCCCAGAACATAGTTTAGGGGCCATTACCTCTTCAACTATAGTCATTTTTCTTTCGATTGCAAACGTAACCAGTTTTTCAATGGTGTAATGGTTTAACATAGAAAACTTACCGTTGGCTCTCGATTCTAATCTATCACTCCGATTTGCAAACGGATTTCACTGAAGCTGTAACTTTCATCCCAGAACATAGTTTAGGGGCCATTACCTCTTCAACTATAGTCATTTTTCTTTCGATTGCAAACGTAACCAGTTTTTCAATGGTGTAATGGTTTAACATAGAAAACTTACCGTTGGCTCTCGATTCTAATCTATCACTCCGATTTGCAAACGGATTTCACTGAAGCTGTAACTTTCATCCCAGAACATAGTTTAGGGGCCATTACCTCTTCAACTATAGTCATTTTTCTTTCGATTGCAAACGTAACCAGTTTTTCAATGGTGTAATGGTTTAACATAGAAAACTTACCGTTGGCTCTCGATTCTAATCTATCACTCCGATTTGCAAACGGATTTCACTGAAGCTGTAACTTTCATCCCAGAACATAGTTTAGGGGCCATTACCTCTTCAACTATAGTCATTTTTCTTTCGATTGCAAACGTAACCAGTTTTTCAATGGTGTAATGGTTTAACATAGAAAACTTACCGTTGGCTCTCGATTCTAATCTATCACTCCGATTTGCAAACGGATTTCACTGAAGCTGTAACTTTCATCCCAGAACATAGTTTAGGGGCCATTACCTCTTCAACTATAGTCATTTTTCTTTCGATTGCAAACGTAACCAGTTTTTCAATGGTGTAATGGTTTAACATAGAAAACTTACCGTTGGCTCTCGATTCTAATCTATCACTCCGATTTGCAAACGGATTTCACTGAAGCTGTAACTTTCATCCCAGAACATAGTTTAGGGGCCATTACCTCTTCAACTATAGTCATTTTTCTTTCGATTGCAAACGTAACCAGTTTTTCAATGGTGTAATGGTTTAACATAGAAAACTTACCGTTGGCTCTCGATTCTAATCTATCACTCCGATTTGCAAACGGATTTCACTGAAGCTGTAACTTTCATCCCAGAACATAGTTTAGGGGCCATTACCTCTTCAACTATAGTCATTTTTCTTTCGATTGCAAACGTAACCAGTTTTTCAATGGTGTAATGGTTTAACATAGAAAACTTACCGTTGGCTCTCGATTCTAATCTATCACTCCGATTTGCAAACGGATTTCACTGAAGCTGTAACTTTCATCCCAGAACATAGTTTAGGGGCCATTACCTCTTCAACTATAGTCATTTTTCTTTCGATTGCAAACGTAACCAGTTTTTCAATGGTGTAATGGTTTAACATAGAAAACTTACCGTTGGCTCTCGATTCTAATCTATCACTCCGATTTGCAAACGGATTTCACTGAAGCTGTAACTTTCATCCCAGAACATAGTTTAGGGGCCATTACCTCTTCAACTATAGTCATTTTTCTTTCGATTGCAAACGTAACCAGTTTTTCAATGGTGTAATGGTTTAACATAGAAAACTTACCGTTGGCTCTCGATTCTAATCTATCACTCCGATTTGCAAACGGATTTCACTGAAGCTGTAACTTTCATCCCAGAACATAGTTTAGGGGCCATTACCTCTTCAACTATAGTCATTTTTCTTTCGATTGCAAACGTAACCAGTTTTTCAATGGTGTAATGGTTTAACATAGAAAACTTACCGTTGGCTCTCGATTCTAATCTATCACTCCGATTTGCAAACGGATTTCACTGAAGCTGTAACTTTCATCCCAGAACATAGTTTAGGGGCCATTACCTCTTCAACTATAGTCATTTTTCTTTCGATTGCAAACGTAACCAGTTTTTCAATGGTGTAATGGTTTAACATAGAAAACTTACCGTTGGCTCTCGATTCTAATCTATCACTCCGATTTGCAAACGGATTTCACTGAAGCTGTAACTTTCATCCCAGAACATAGTTTAGGGGCCATTACCTCTTCAACTATAGTCATTTTTCTTTCGATTGCAAACGTAACCAGTTTTTCAATGGTGTAATGGTTTAACATAGAAAACTTACCGTTGGCTCTCGATTCTAATCTATCACTCCGATTTGCAAACGGATTTCACTGAAGCTGTAACTTTCATCCCAGAACATAGTTTAGGGGCCATTACCTCTTCAACTATAGTCATTTTTCTTTCGATTGCAAACGTAACCAGTTTTTCAATGGTGTAATGGTTTAACATAGAAAACTTACCGTTGGCTCTCGATTCTAATCTATCACTCCGATTTGCAAACGGATTTCACTGAAGCTGTAACTTTCATCCCAGAACATAGTTTAGGGGCCATTACCTCTTCAACTATAGTCATTTTTCTTTCGATTGCAAACGTAACCAGTTTTTCAATGGTGTAATGGTTTAACATAGAAAACTTACCGTTGGCTCTCGATTCTAATCTATCACTCCGATTTGCAAACGGATTTCACTGAAGCTGTAACTTTCATCCCAGAACATAGTTTAGGGGCCATTACCTCTTCAACTATAGTCATTTTTCTTTCGATTGCAAACGTAACCAGTTTTTCAATGGTGTAATGGTTTAACATAGAAAACTTACCGTTGGCTCTCGATTCTAATCTATCACTCCGATTTGCAAACGGATTTCACTGAAGCTGTAACTTTCATCCCAGAACATAGTTTAGGGGCCATTACCTCTTCAACTATAGTCATTTTTCTTTCGATTGCAAACGTAACCAGTTTTTCAATGGTGTAATGGTTTAACATAGAAAACTTACCGTTGGCTCTCGATTCTAATCTATCACTCCGATTTGCAAACGGATTTCACTGAAGCTGTAACTTTCATCCCAGAACATAGTTTAGGGGCCATTACCTCTTCAACTATAGTCATTTTTCTTTCGATTGCAAACGTAACCAGTTTTTCAATGGTGTAATGGTTTAACATAGAAAACTTACCGTTGGCTCTCGATTCTAATCTATCACTCCGATTTGCAAACGGATTTCACTGAAGCTGTAACTTTCATCCCAGAACATAGTTTAGGGGCCATTACCTCTTCAACTATAGTCATTTTTCTTTCGATTGCAAACGTAACCAGTTTTTCAATGGTGTAATGGTTTAACATAGAAAACTTACCGTTGGCTCTCGATTCTAATCTATCACTCCGATTTGCAAACGGATTTCACTGAAGCTGTAACTTTCATCCCAGAACATAGTTTAGGGGCCATTACCTCTTCAACTATAGTCATTTTTCTTTCGATTGCAAACGTAACCAGTTTTTCAATGGTGTAATGGTTTAACATAGAAAACTTACCGTTGGCTCTCGATTCTAATCTATCACTCCGATTTGCAAACGGATTTCACTGAAGCTGTAACTTTCATCCCAGAACATAGTTTAGGGGCCATTACCTCTTCAACTATAGTCATTTTTCTTTCGATTGCAAACGTAACCAGTTTTTCAATGGTGTAATGGTTTAACATAGAAAACTTACCGTTGGCTCTCGATTCTAATCTATCACTCCGATTTGCAAACGGATTTCACTGAAGCTGTAACTTTCATCCCAGAACATAGTTTAGGGGCCATTACCTCTTCAACTATAGTCATTTTTCTTTCGATTGCAAACGTAACCAGTTTTTCAATGGTGTAATGGTTTAACATAGAAAACTTACCGTTGGCTCTCGATTCTAATCTATCACTCCGATTTGCAAACGGATTTCACTGAAGCTGTAACTTTCATCCCAGAACATAGTTTAGGGGCCATTACCTCTTCAACTATAGTCATTTTTCTTTCGATTGCAAACGTAACCAGTTTTTCAATGGTGTAATGGTTTAACATAGAAAACTTACCGTTGGCTCTCGATTCTAATCTATCACTCCGATTTGCAAACGGATTTCACTGAAGCTGTAACTTTCATCCCAGAACATAGTTTAGGGGCCATTACCTCTTCAACTATAGTCATTTTTCTTTCGATTGCAAACGTAACCAGTTTTTCAATGGTGTAATGGTTTAACATAGAAAACTTACCGTTGGCTCTCGATTCTAATCTATCACTCCGATTTGCAAACGGATTTCACTGAAGCTGTAACTTTCATCCCAGAACATAGTTTAGGGGCCATTACCTCTTCAACTATAGTCATTTTTCTTTCGATTGCAAACGTAACCAGTTTTTCAATGGTGTAATGGTTTAACATAGAAAACTTACCGTTGGCTCTCGATTCTAATCTATCACTCCGATTTCAAACGGATTTCACTGAAGCTGTAACTTTCATCCCAGAACATAGTTTAGGGGCCATTACCTCTTCGAACTATAGTCATTTTTCTTTCGATTGCAAACGTAACCAGTTTTTCAATGGTGTAATGGTTTAACATAGAAAACTTACCGTTGGCTCTCGATTCTAATCTATCACTCCGATTTGCAAACGGATTTCACTGAAGCTGTAACTTTCATCCCAGAACATAGTTTAGGGGCCATTACCTCTTCAACTATAGTCATTTTTCTTTCGATTGCAAACGTAACCAGTTTTTCAATGGTGTAATGGTTTAACATAGAAAACTTACCGTTGGCTCTCGATTCTAATCTATCACTCCGATTTGCAAACGGATTTCACTGAAGCTGTAACTTTCATCCCAGAACATAGTTTAGGGGCCATTACCTCTTCAACTATAGTCATTTTTCTTTCGATTGCAAACGTAACCAGTTTTTCAATGGTGTAATGGTTTAACATAGAAAACTTACCGTTGGCTCTCGATTCTAATCTATCACTCCGATTTGCAAACGGATTTCACTGAAGCTGTAACTTTCATCCCAGAACATAGTTTAGGGGCCATTACCTCTTCAACTATAGTCATTTTTCTTTCGATTGCAAACGTAACCAGTTTTTCAATGGTGTAATGGTTTAACATAGAAAACTTACCGTTGGCTCTCGATTCTAATCTATCACTCCGATTTGCAAACGGATTTCACTGAAGCTGTAACTTTCATCCCAGAACATAGTTTAGGGGCCATTACCTCTTCAACTATAGTCATTTTTCTTTCGATTGCAAACGTAACCAGTTTTTCAATGGTGTAATGGTTTAACATAGAAAACTTACCGTTGGCTCTCGATTCTAATCTATCACTCCGATTTGCAAACGGATTTCACTGAAGCTGTAACTTTCATCCCAGAACATAGTTTAGGGGCCATTACCTCTTCAACTATAGTCATTTTTCTTTCGATTGCAAACGTAACCAGTTTTTCAATGGTGTAATGGTTTAACATAGAAAACTTACCGTTGGCTCTCGATTCTAATCTATCACTCCGATTTGCAAACGGATTTCACTGAAGCTGTAACTTTCATCCCAGAACATAGTTTAGGGGCCATTACCTCTTCAACTATAGTCATTTTTCTTTCGATTGCAAACGTAACCAGTTTTTCAATGGTGTAATGGTTTAACATAGAAAACTTACCGTTGGCTCTCGATTCTAATCTATCACTCCGATTTGCAAACGGATTTCACTGAAGCTGTAACTTTCATCCCAGAACATAGTTTAGGGGCCATTACCTCTTCAACTATAGTCATTTTTCTTTCGATTGCAAACGTAACCAGTTTTTCAATGGTGTAATGGTTTAACATAGAAAACTTACCGTTGGCTCTCGATTCTAATCTATCACTCCGATTTGCAAACGGATTTCACTGAAGCTGTAACTTTCATCCCAGAACATAGTTTAGGGGCCATTACCTCTTCAACTATAGTCATTTTTCTTTCGATTGCAAACGTAACCAGTTTTTCAATGGTGTAATGGTTTAACATAGAAAACTTACCGTTGGCTCTCGATTCTAATCTATCACTCCGATTTGCAAACGGATTTCACTGAAGCTGTAACTTTCATCCCAGAACATAGTTTAGGGGCCATTACCTCTTCAACTATAGTCATTTTTCTTTCGATTGCAAACGTAACCAGTTTTTCAATGGTGTAATGGTTTAACATAGAAAACTTACCGTTGGCTCTCGATTCTAATCTATCACTCCGATTTGCAAACGGATTTCACTGAAGCTGTAACTTTCATCCCAGAACATAGTTTAGGGGCCATTACCTCTTCAACTATAGTCATTTTTCTTTCGATTGCAAACGTAACCAGTTTTTCAATGGTGTAATGGTTTAACATAGAAAACTTACCGTTGGCTCTCGATTCTAATCTATCACTCCGATTTGCAAACGGATTTCACTGAAGCTGTAACTTTCATCCCAGAACATAGTTTAGGGGCCATTACCTCTTCAACTATAGTCATTTTTCTTTCGATTGCAAACGTAACCAGTTTTTCAATGGTGTAATGGTTTAACATAGAAAACTTACCGTTGGCTCTCGATTCTAATCTATCACTCCGATTTGCAAACGGATTTCACTGAAGCTGTAACTTTCATCCCAGAACATAGTTTAGGGGCCATTACCTCTTCAACTATAGTCATTTTTCTTTCGATTGCAAACGTAACCAGTTTTTCAATGGTGTAATGGTTTAACATAGAAAACTTACCGTTGGCTCTCGATTCTAATCTATCACTCCGATTTGCAAACGGATTTCACTGAAGCTGTAACTTTCATCCCAGAACATAGTTTAGGGGCCATTACCTCTTCAACTATAGTCATTTTTCTTTCGATTGCAAACGTAACCAGTTTTTCAATGGTGTAATGGTTTAACATAGAAAACTTACCGTTGGCTCTCGATTCTAATCTATCACTCCGATTTGCAAACGGATTTCACTGAAGCTGTAACTTTCATCCCAGAACATAGTTTAGGGGCCATTACCTCTTCAACTATAGTCATTTTTCTTTCGATTGCAAACGTAACCAGTTTTTCAATGGTGTAATGGTTTAACATAGAAAACTTACCGTTGGCTCTCGATTCTAATCTATCACTCCGATTTGCAAACGGATTTCACTGAAGCTGTAACTTTCATCCCAGAACATAGTTTAGGGGCCATTACCTCTTCAACTATAGTCATTTTTCTTTCGATTGCAAACGTAACCAGTTTTTCAATGGTGTAATGGTTTAACATAGAAAACTTACCGTTGGCTCTCGATTCTAATCTATCACTCCGATTTGCAAACGGATTTCACTGAAGCTGTAACTTTCATCCCAGAACATAGTTTAGGGGCCATTACCTCTTCAACTATAGTCATTTTTCTTTCGATTGCAAACGTAACCAGTTTTTCAATGGTGTAATGGTTTAACATAGAAAACTTACCGTTGGCTCTCGATTCTAATCTATCACTCCGATTTGCAAACGGATTTCACTGAAGCTGTAACTTTCATCCCAGAACATAGTTTAGGGGCCATTACCTCTTCAACTATAGTCATTTTTCTTTCGATTGCAAACGTAACCAGTTTTTCAATGGTGTAATGGTTTAACATAGAAAACTTACCGTTGGCTCTCGATTCTAATCTATCACTCCGATTTGCAAACGGATTTCACTGAAGCTGTAACTTTCATCCCAGAACATAGTTTAGGGGCCATTACCTCTTCAACTATAGTCATTTTTCTTTCGATTGCAAACGTAACCAGTTTTTCAATGGTGTAATGGTTTAACATAGAAAACTTACCGTTGGCTCTCGATTCTAATCTATCACTCCGATTTGCAAACGGATTTCACTGAAGCTGTAACTTTCATCCCAGAACATAGTTTAGGGGCCATTACCTCTTCAACTATAGTCATTTTTCTTTCGATTGCAAACGTAACCAGTTTTTCAATGGTGTAATGGTTTAACATAGAAAACTTACCGTTGGCTCTCGATTCTAATCTATCACTCCGATTTGCAAACGGATTTCACTGAAGCTGTAACTTTCATCCCAGAACATAGTTTAGGGGCCATTACCTCTTCAACTATAGTCATTTTTCTTTCGATTGCAAACGTAACCAGTTTTTCAATGGTGTAATGGTTTAACATAGAAAACTTACCGTTGGCTCTCGATTCTAATCTATCACTCCGATTTGCAAACGGATTTCACTGAAGCTGTAACTTTCATCCCAGAACATAGTTTAGGGGCCATTACCTCTTCAACTATAGTCATTTTTCTTTCGATTGCAAACGTAACCAGTTTTTCAATGGTGTAATGGTTTAACATAGAAAACTTACCGTTGGCTCTCGATTCTAATCTATCACTCCGATTTGCAAACGGATTTCACTGAAGCTGTAACTTTCATCCCAGAACATAGTTTAGGGGCCATTACCTCTTCAACTATAGTCATTTTTCTTTCGATTGCAAACGTAACCAGTTTTTCAATGGTGTAATGGTTTAACATAGAAAACTTACCGTTGGCTCTCGATTCTAATCTATCACTCCGATTTGCAAACGGATTTCACTGAAGCTGTAACTTTCATCCCAGAACATAGTTTAGGGGCCATTACCTCTTCAACTATAGTCATTTTTCTTTCGATTGCAAACGTAACCAGTTTTTCAATGGTGTAATGGTTTAACATAGAAAACTTACCGTTGGCTCTCGATTCTAATCTATCACTCCGATTTGCAAACGGATTTCACTGAAGCTGTAACTTTCATCCCAGAACATAGTTTAGGGGCCATTACCTCTTCAACTATAGTCATTTTTCTTTCGATTGCAAACGTAACCAGTTTTTCAATGGTGTAATGGTTTAACATAGAAAACTTACCGTTGGCTCTCGATTCTAATCTATCACTCCGATTTGCAAACGGATTTCACTGAAGCTGTAACTTTCATCCCAGAACATAGTTTAGGGGCCATTACCTCTTCAACTATAGTCATTTTTCTTTCGATTGCAAACGTAACCAGTTTTTCAATGGTGTAATGGTTTAACATAGAAAACTTACCGTTGGCTCTCGATTCTAATCTATCACTCCGATTTGCAAACGGATTTCACTGAAGCTGTAACTTTCATCCCAGAACATAGTTTAGGGGCCATTACCTCTTCAACTATAGTCATTTTTCTTTCGATTGCAAACGTAACCAGTTTTTCAATGGTGTAATGGTTTAACATAGAAAACTTACCGTTGGCTCTCGATTCTAATCTATCACTCCGATTTGCAAACGGATTTCACTGAAGCTGTAACTTTCATCCCAGAACATAGTTTAGGGGCCATTACCTCTTCAACTATAGTCATTTTTCTTTCGATTGCAAACGTAACCAGTTTTTCAATGGTGTAATGGTTTAACATAGAAAACTTACCGTTGGCTCTCGATTCTAATCTATCACTCCGATTTGCAAACGGATTTCACTGAAGCTGTAACTTTCATCCCAGAACATAGTTTAGGGGCCATTACCTCTTCAACTATAGTCATTTTTCTTTCGATTGCAAACGTAACCAGTTTTTCAATGGTGTAATGGTTTAACATAGAAAACTTACCGTTGGCTCTCGATTCTAATCTATCACTCCGATTTGCAAACGGATTTCACTGAAGCTGTAACTTTCATCCCAGAACATAGTTTAGGGGCCATTACCTCTTCAACTATAGTCATTTTTCTTTCGATTGCAAACGTAACCAGTTTTTCAATGGTGTAATGGTTTAACATAGAAAACTTACCGTTGGCTCTCGATTCTAATCTATCACTCCGATTTGCAAACGGATTTCACTGAAGCTGTAACTTTCATCCCAGAACATAGTTTAGGGGCCATTACCTCTTCAACTATAGTCATTTTTCTTTCGATTGCAAACGTAACCAGTTTTTCAATGGTGTAATGGTTTAACATAGAAAACTTACCGTTGGCTCTCGATTCTAATCTATCACTCCGATTTGCAAACGGATTTCACTGAAGCTGTAACTTTCATCCCAGAACATAGTTTAGGGGCCATTACCTCTTCAACTATAGTCATTTTTCTTTCGATTGCAAACGTAACCAGTTTTTCAATGGTGTAATGGTTTAACATAGAAAACTTACCGTTGGCTCTCGATTCTAATCTATCACTCCGATTTGCAAACGGATTTCACTGAAGCTGTAACTTTCATCCCAGAACATAGTTTAGGGGCCATTACCTCTTCAACTATAGTCATTTTTCTTTCGATTGCAAACGTAACCAGTTTTTCAATGGTGTAATGGTTTAACATAGAAAACTTACCGTTGGCTCTCGATTCTAATCTATCACTCCGATTTGCAAACGGATTTCACTGAAGCTGTAACTTTCATCCCAGAACATAGTTTAGGGGCCATTACCTCTTCAACTATAGTCATTTTTCTTTCGATTGCAAACGTAACCAGTTTTTCAATGGTGTAATGGTTTAACATAGAAAACTTACCGTTGGCTCTCGATTCTAATCTATCACTCCGATTTGCAAACGGATTTCACTGAAGCTGTAACTTTCATCCCAGAACATAGTTTAGGGGCCATTACCTCTTCAACTATAGTCATTTTTCTTTCGATTGCAAACGTAACCAGTTTTTCAATGGTGTAATGGTTTAACATAGAAAACTTACCGTTGGCTCTCGATTCTAATCTATCACTCCGATTTGCAAACGGATTTCACTGAAGCTGTAACTTTCATCCCAGAACATAGTTTAGGGGCCATTACCTCTTCAACTATAGTCATTTTTCTTTCGATTGCAAACGTAACCAGTTTTTCAATGGTGTAATGGTTTAACATAGAAAACTTACCGTTGGCTCTCGATTCTAATCTATCACTCCGATTTGCAAACGGATTTCACTGAAGCTGTAACTTTCATCCCAGAACATAGTTTAGGGGCCATTACCTCTTCAACTATAGTCATTTTTCTTTCGATTGCAAACGTAACCAGTTTTTCAATGGTGTAATGGTTTAACATAGAAAACTTACCGTTGGCTCTCGATTCTAATCTATCACTCCGATTTGCAAACGGATTTCACTGAAGCTGTAACTTTCATCCCAGAACATAGTTTAGGGGCCATTACCTCTTCAACTATAGTCATTTTTCTTTCGATTGCAAACGTAACCAGTTTTTCAATGGTGTAATGGTTTAACATAGAAAACTTACCGTTGGCTCTCGATTCTAATCTATCACTCCGATTTGCAAACGGATTTCACTGAAGCTGTAACTTTCATCCCAGAACATAGTTTAGGGGCCATTACCTCTTCAACTATAGTCATTTTTCTTTCGATTGCAAACGTAACCAGTTTTTCAATGGTGTAATGGTTTAACATAGAAAACTTACCGTTGGCTCTCGATTCTAATCTATCACTCCGATTTGCAAACGGATTTCACTGAAGCTGTAACTTTCATCCCAGAACATAGTTTAGGGGCCATTACCTCTTCAACTATAGTCATTTTTCTTTCGATTGCAAACGTAACCAGTTTTTCAATGGTGTAATGGTTTAACATAGAAAACTTACCGTTGGCTCTCGATTCTAATCTATCACTCCGATTTGCAAACGGATTTCACTGAAGCTGTAACTTTCATCCCAGAACATAGTTTAGGGGCCATTACCTCTTCAACTATAGTCATTTTTCTTTCGATTGCAAACGTAACCAGTTTTTCAATGGTGTAATGGTTTAACATAGAAAACTTACCGTTGGCTCTCGATTCTAATCTATCACTCCGATTTGCAAACGGATTTCACTGAAGCTGTAACTTTCATCCCAGAACATAGTTTAGGGGCCATTACCTCTTCAACTATAGTCATTTTTCTTTCGATTGCAAACGTAACCAGTTTTTCAATGGTGTAATGGTTTAACATAGAAAACTTACCGTTGGCTCTCGATTCTAATCTATCACTCCGATTTGCAAACGGATTTCACTGAAGCTGTAACTTTCATCCCAGAACATAGTTTAGGGGCCATTACCTCTTCAACTATAGTCATTTTTCTTTCGATTGCAAACGTAACCAGTTTTTCAATGGTGTAATGGTTTAACATAGAAAACTTACCGTTGGCTCTCGATTCTAATCTATCACTCCGATTTGCAAACGGATTTCACTGAAGCTGTAACTTTCATCCCAGAACATAGTTTAGGGGCCATTACCTCTTCAACTATAGTCATTTTTCTTTCGATTGCAAACGTAACCAGTTTTTCAATGGTGTAATGGTTTAACATAGAAAACTTACCGTTGGCTCTCGATTCTAATCTATCACTCCGATTTGCAAACGGATTTCACTGAAGCTGTAACTTTCATCCCAGAACATAGTTTAGGGGCCATTACCTCTTCAACTATAGTCATTTTTCTTTCGATTGCAAACGTAACCAGTTTTTCAATGGTGTAATGGTTTAACATAGAAAACTTACCGTTGGCTCTCGATTCTAATCTATCACTCCGATTTGCAAACGGATTTCACTGAAGCTGTAACTTTCATCCCAGAACATAGTTTAGGGGCCATTACCTCTTCAACTATAGTCATTTTTCTTTCGATTGCAAACGTAACCAGTTTTTCAATGGTGTAATGGTTTAACATAGAAAACTTACCGTTGGCTCTCGATTCTAATCTATCACTCCGATTTGCAAACGGATTTCACTGAAGCTGTAACTTTCATCCCAGAACATAGTTTAGGGGCCATTACCTCTTCAACTATAGTCATTTTTCTTTCGATTGCAAACGTAACCAGTTTTTCAATGGTGTAATGGTTTAACATAGAAAACTTACCGTTGGCTCTCGATTCTAATCTATCACTCCGATTTGCAAACGGATTTCACTGAAGCTGTAACTTTCATCCCAGAACATAGTTTAGGGGCCATTACCTCTTCAACTATAGTCATTTTTCTTTCGATTGCAAACGTAACCAGTTTTTCAATGGTGTAATGGTTTAACATAGAAAACTTACCGTTGGCTCTCGATTCTAATCTATCACTCCGATTTGCAAACGGATTTCACTGAAGCTGTAACTTTCATCCCAGAACATAGTTTAGGGGCCATTACCTCTTCAACTATAGTCATTTTTCTTTCGATTGCAAACGTAACCAGTTTTTCAATGGTGTAATGGTTTAACATAGAAAACTTACCGTTGGCTCTCGATTCTAATCTATCACTCCGATTTGCAAACGGATTTCACTGAAGCTGTAACTTTCATCCCAGAACATAGTTTAGGGGCCATTACCTCTTCAACTATAGTCATTTTTCTTTCGATTGCAAACGTAACCAGTTTTTCAATGGTGTAATGGTTTAACATAGAAAACTTACCGTTGGCTCTCGATTCTAATCTATCACTCCGATTTGCAAACGGATTTCACTGAAGCTGTAACTTTCATCCCAGAACATAGTTTAGGGGCCATTACCTCTTCAACTATAGTCATTTTTCTTTCGATTGCAAACGTAACCAGTTTTTCAATGGTGTAATGGTTTAACATAGAAAACTTACCGTTGGCTCTCGATTCTAATCTATCACTCCGATTTGCAAACGGATTTCACTGAAGCTGTAACTTTCATCCCAGAACATAGTTTAGGGGCCATTACCTCTTCAACTATAGTCATTTTTCTTTCGATTGCAAACGTAACCAGTTTTTCAATGGTGTAATGGTTTAACATAGAAAACTTACCGTTGGCTCTCGATTCTAATCTATCACTCCGATTTGCAAACGGATTTCACTGAAGCTGTAACTTTCATCCCAGAACATAGTTTAGGGGCCATTACCTCTTCAACTATAGTCATTTTTCTTTCGATTGCAAACGTAACCAGTTTTTCAATGGTGTAATGGTTTAACATAGAAAACTTACCGTTGGCTCTCGATTCTAATCTATCACTCCGATTTGCAAACGGATTTCACTGAAGCTGTAACTTTCATCCCAGAACATAGTTTAGGGGCCATTACCTCTTCAACTATAGTCATTTTTCTTTCGATTGCAAACGTAACCAGTTTTTCAATGGTGTAATGGTTTAACATAGAAAACTTACCGTTGGCTCTCGATTCTAATCTATCACTCCGATTTGCAAACGGATTTCACTGAAGCTGTAACTTTCATCCCAGAACATAGTTTAGGGGCCATTACCTCTTCAACTATAGTCATTTTTCTTTCGATTGCAAACGTAACCAGTTTTTCAATGGTGTAATGGTTTAACATAGAAAACTTACCGTTGGCTCTCGATTCTAATCTATCACTCCGATTTGCAAACGGATTTCACTGAAGCTGTAACTTTCATCCCAGAACATAGTTTAGGGGCCATTACCTCTTCAACTATAGTCATTTTTCTTTCGATTGCAAACGTAACCAGTTTTTCAATGGTGTAATGGTTTAACATAGAAAACTTACCGTTGGCTCTCGATTCTAATCTATCACTCCGATTTGCAAACGGATTTCACTGAAGCTGTAACTTTCATCCCAGAACATAGTTTAGGGGCCATTACCTCTTCAACTATAGTCATTTTTCTTTCGATTGCAAACGTAACCAGTTTTTCAATGGTGTAATGGTTTAACATAGAAAACTTACCGTTGGCTCTCGATTCTAATCTATCACTCCGATTTGCAAACGGATTTCACTGAAGCTGTAACTTTCATCCCAGAACATAGTTTAGGGGCCATTACCTCTTCAACTATAGTCATTTTTCTTTCGATTGCAAACGTAACCAGTTTTTCAATGGTGTAATGGTTTAACATAGAAAACTTACCGTTGGCTCTCGATTCTAATCTATCACTCCGATTTGCAAACGGATTTCACTGAAGCTGTAACTTTCATCCCAGAACATAGTTTAGGGGCCATTACCTCTTCAACTATAGTCATTTTTCTTTCGATTGCAAACGTAACCAGTTTTTCAATGGTGTAATGGTTTAACATAGAAAACTTACCGTTGGCTCTCGATTCTAATCTATCACTCCGATTTGCAAACGGATTTCACTGAAGCTGTAACTTTCATCCCAGAACATAGTTTAGGGGCCATTACCTCTTCAACTATAGTCATTTTTCTTTCGATTGCAAACGTAACCAGTTTTTCAATGGTGTAATGGTTTAACATAGAAAACTTACCGTTGGCTCTCGATTCTAATCTATCACTCCGATTTGCAAACGGATTTCACTGAAGCTGTAACTTTCATCCCAGAACATAGTTTAGGGGCCATTACCTCTTCAACTATAGTCATTTTTCTTTCGATTGCAAACGTAACCAGTTTTTCAATGGTGTAATGGTTTAACATAGAAAACTTACCGTTGGCTCTCGATTCTAATCTATCACTCCGATTTGCAAACGGATTTCACTGAAGCTGTAACTTTCATCCCAGAACATAGTTTAGGGGCCATTACCTCTTCAACTATAGTCATTTTTCTTTCGATTGCAAACGTAACCAGTTTTTCAATGGTGTAATGGTTTAACATAGAAAACTTACCGTTGGCTCTCGATTCTAATCTATCACTCCGATTTGCAAACGGATTTCACTGAAGCTGTAACTTTCATCCCAGAACATAGTTTAGGGGCCATTACCTCTTTAACTATAGTCATTTTTCTTTCGATTGCAAACGTAACCAGTTTTTCAATGGTGTAATGGTTTAACATAGAAAACTTACCGTTGGCTCTCGATTCTAATCTATCACTCCGATTTGCAAACGGATTTCACTGAAGCTGTAACTTTCATCCCAGAACATAGTTTAGGGGCCATTACCTCTTCAACTATAGTCATTTTTCTTTCGATTGCAAACGTAACCAGTTTTTCAATGGTGTAATGGTTTAACATAGAAAACTTACCGTTGGCTCTCGATTCTAATCTATCACTCCGATTTGCAAACGGATTTCACTGAAGCTGTAACTTTCATCCCAGAACATAGTTTAGGGGCCATTACCTCTTCAACTATAGTCATTTTTCTTTCGATTGCAAACGTAACCAGTTTTTCAATGGTGTAATGGTTTAACATAGAAAACTTACCGTTGGCTCTCGATTCTAATCTATCACTCCGATTTGCAAACGGATTTCACTGAAGCTGTAACTTTCATCCCAGAACATAGTTTAGGGGCCATTACCTCTTCAACTATAGTCATTTTTCTTTCGTTTCAAGGGTGTTTATTGAAAGGAAAATGCACAGTACAAAGTGTTATAACAGTCATAAACATCATGAGCCCCACATGGGGGAGAATGCAGTGGTAGCAATTAGGTAAAGTATAAGTCTTATATAAACAAATAACATATCATAACATGTAGTGTCATGAAAAAACATGTGAATCTTCCTTAGTGTATATAGGGGGGGAAGGGAGGTAGAGGAAAGAGGGGGAGGGAAGAGTATTGTCTGGACAGTCAGGGCCGAGGGTGGGGGTTCCACATCATTCCGGCCGACCCTGAACTGAGCAGGCCTTGGGGATCAGAAGGAGAAAAGATTAGGAAAGGTAGGGTAGGGGATCAGGGGAGAACAAATAATGCCAGTTTAAACATATTAATAATTCTTGTCCTGAATACTGAGTACCCTGATGACCTTAGTAAAATCCATTTAAGTGGTGTCCACTACCTGAGACCTAGAATGAATGTAGGGTATAAGTCAGGCCTTGGTTTTCTTGCCATGTAATCCAGTTGTCCCAGATCTTAAAGAAATTATCCATCTTGTCATACAGTTTGGCGAGGATGTGTTCTGACTGCATCGTATCATTTAGAGACTGGAATACAGCATTTACTTGTAGGGTTGAGGACCTCCATTTCGAGGCTAGATGTCTTTTGGCCTGAGCCATTATAAATTGGATGAATTTGTGGGTGGCGTAGGGTAAGCCCGTGGGTTTGTTGCCTAAAAGTGCGATCGTGGGGTCAAATGGTACGGGTTTGCCTATTATTAATACTAGCTTATCCCATATTCTCCTCCAATATGCTTTAGCTTTCGGGCAGTCCCACCAGATATGCCATATATCGGCTTTTGCCGTACACCCTCTAAAGCACGTGTCAGGTTGCAAGGCGGAGAATAAATGTAGCCTAGCAGGGGTATAGTATACCCTGTGTAGTAATTTGACGGAGGTCTCAATTGACGAGTAAAAAAGACTGTTTCTGGTTAGCTGAGTAAAGCAGTGTGACCATTTTGCGTCTGATAAATCTGTAGAACAGTCTCTCTCCCAGTCGGTCTGACATTTTAGCTTAGGAGTCATATCATGATATAGCAAGGTTGTATATATTTCTGAGATAAATCCTTTATCTAATGAGCGTCCTCTACACCGGACTTCAAAGGGAGTATATACTAAAGTTTCGTTTTCTCTATCTAGCGATTTTAAAAAATGGAATATCTGATTAGTTCTGAAGTGCTCAGCCGGTGGAACCATGTAATTCTCATAGAAAGCAGGTACCGACATTATTTTGAATGCTCTTAAAAATTTGCCTAAAAAGACCAGACCGTTAGTATACCACCATTTGTATGACCTCGTAGAGTGGCCCTGGGGAAAATCTGGATTCCTAAGTATGTGTGTCATACAGGATACCGGGGCTTGGAGGCCATAAGTGTATCTATATTTCTGCCAGATTTTAAAGGAATGGGCAGAGGTAGGAGACACCTTGTTGATGGCTTGGTAGGGGATTTTAGTTGCCCACATAATAGCAGGCATAGATAGGGGTAGTAATAATTGTGTTTCTAAATCTACCCACAGCGGTGCCGCAGTTCCTGAATTTACCACTGCTAGTTGAGTAATATGGGCGGCGACATAATAGAGCCAGAGGTCAGGCGCTCCAAGTCCTCCCTTATCTTTAGGTCTCGTCAGTGTATTATACTTGATACGTGGTTTGCGCTGTTTCCAGATAAATGTTTGAATCTGTTTTTGGAGATTGTGAATCGCAAATTTTTTAATGGGGATTGGAAGGACTCTGAATAGATACAGCAGGCGGGGGAGAAGTGTCATTTTTATTGAGGTGATTCTACCTGAGAGTGAGATAGGGAGGTCGTTCCAATTTTGTAAGTCGGACTGGAGTTTTCTGTATAGGGGCGGATAATTTTTGTCGTATAATTGAGCAGGGTCGCGTGTAAGGTGTATTCCGAGGTATTTGATGGAATTTGGTTGGGGCTGGATACCTAGTTTTGAGGCTAAATTGATTGTTACAGAATGTGGGGATCTGGTGAGCATGAGATCTGACTTCTCGAGATTAAGTTTGAATCCTGAGAATGTTGAAAAGTGTCGGATAATATCTAATGTATTGGGTATGGAAGTGTGGGGGGATGTTAGAGTCAGGAAAATATCGTCCGCGAAGAGACTGATTTTATGGTCTTTGTTGCCTATGCGAACTCCCTGAACGTCGCGAGACTGTCTAATGGCGTTGGCCAGCGGCTCCATCATGAGAGCGAAAATACCAGGGGATAGGGGGCACCCCTGTCTAGTCCCTCGGTGGATGGGGAAGGAACTTTTATTGGGGGAGGGCATTTTGAGTGACATTGTAGGTGTAGAGTATAGGGCATTAATAGCATTAAGAAATCTGCCTGTGAAACCGAATTTACGCATAACTGCCTTCATGTATGGCCATTTCACTAGATCAAATGCCTTTTCCATATCCAGGGCTAACAGTGCTAGGTTGGTATTGGTTCTTTTACAGTGATGTTGGATATCTATTATTTTTCTTATATTATCTGACGCCTGGCGAAGGGGGATGAATCCTACTTGATCTTTATTGACCAGAAGAGGGAGAGCTGCGTTCAGTCTGGTTGCTAGGATGGAAGTGAGGATCTTGTAATCTATCCCTAAAAGGGAGATAGGGCGATAATTTTTAACTAATAAGGGGTCCCTATCCGGTTTTGGAATGACAATAAGTGATGAAGATAGGAATTCCGGGGGGGGGAATAGTCCCTTTAAGAATTGTATTAAAAAATTTGAGCATGTGCGGAGTTAACTGGTATTCAAACTTCTTGTAATAAGAAGCCGTAAGGCCATCCGGGCCCGGGGCTTTTGGTCTTTTCAGTTTCTTAATGGCCTCATGAATTTCTTCTGGCGAAATTTCACTGTTCAAGATAGAGGATATTGCCGGGGGTATCGTGGAGTGCATATTGTTTTCTAAGGAGTCTATTTGCAATTTAGGGTCGATAGGGGGTGATTGGTCATCATATAGTTTTTTATAGAAGTCCAGGAAAGTTCTATAGATTTTGTCTGGGTTGGACGTTACTGAACCTTTGGAGTCCCTAATTCTTAGTACTTTATTGAGGGTCTGCTGATTTCGTAATCTCTTAGCCAGCCAACGGTTCGGCTTGTTTAGCTGTTCATATGAGATAGCCTTACTCCATCTAATGGCTTTTTCTGCTTCTGTGTTTAGGATTATATTTAGTTGTAGTTGTAGGTCCCTTATTTGTTTTAGGAGGAATCTGGAGGGGTTGGATTGATTAATTAATGACAGGGTCTGAATTTTGTGTTCTATGTTGGCTTGAATTATATTTTTAGACTTTTTATAGGCTGAAGATAATTTTATGATTTCTCCTCTTACGACTGTCTTGTGTGCCAACCAGCATATGCCTGGTGAAACATCAGGTGTGGTATTATCTGTGAAGTAATTATTAATACATGTGTCTATTTTGTCATGTATTTCCGTGTTAAGTAGCAAGGAATCATTAAGTCTCCATGGTGATGGTTGAGAGCGGGGGATGAGCGATGTTAGTGCTGTAAGAACTGGATCATGGTCTGACCAAGGGGTGAGCAGGTGTCTAGAGTAGGCCATGAGGGAAGCACACGGGGCCGAGAGAAGAATCAAATCTATTCTCGAATAAGAGTTGTGAGGTGCTGAGAGGTAAGTATATCCTCGTTTGTTGCCGTTGTGCTCCCGCCACGAGTCCACAAGAGACAGCTGTCTAAATAAGTTATCAAATAGGAGTTTGTGTTTTTTAGCTTCAGAGGGCCTTGTCTGTGTTGTGCGGTCTAGGTTGTCGTTGGGGGTTATGTTAAAGTCTCCAGTCCATATCATGGAGTCATATTTCATTGTGAGTAAGATGTCAGAAACCTTTGCTATGACTGCTGCAGCTTTCTCGGGGGGAGCATAGATGCTTACAATGCATAATATTTTTCCTTGAAAATCACCAGTCAATATAACATAAGTTCCCTCTGTGTCGATGTTCTTTGTAGTTAATTCAAAGGGAAAATTATCAGATAAGAGAACTGCCACCCCTCTACGCTTAGTCGAAAAATTCGATAAGTAGAATCTATGGTAGTTTCTGTGAAAGAATTTGGGGTGGGAATTTTGGGTGAAGTGCGTCTCCTGGAGGCAAAGAATATCGGGGGCATGTTTATGGTATTCTTTAAAGGCCTTATTACGTTTCATGGGGGAATTTAGGCCTCTAGGATTGTGTGACAGCACTATAATCGGTTTGTTTAGGGTGGAAGTGAATATGGTATTCTTTAAAGGCCTTATTACGTTTCATGGGGGAATTTAGGCCTCTAGGATTGTGTGACAGCACTATAATCGGTTTGTCTAGGGTGGAAGTCTTCTTTGAATATAACAGGGTCATCAGGGCAGGAATTGGTGTTACCTTAACTAAGGCATAAAGCAAACAAGATTGAAATAAAAGGACAAGAAGATTAGGGTAGAGCTGGCCTAATGCCAGCAACGTGCCCAGTAGGGCAAAGAAGATATCCGGTACGCGGCCCATAATAATAGAGAGCCGCGACCAGGACATCGAGCTAGGGGGGAGCATAGAACTCCAGGGCCAACCGCTTAGTTCTAAAATGTTGAGCTGAGGTAAAGCTCATCCGGGACATAAGTGCCAAATAACTACTAATAAACTATTAATCATAGCAATCTGTAAGAAAGAAAGATAAAGAAAATAAAAAATGCAAATAATAACCATTAACATTTTGAGGGTATTAGTTCACAGGAGATAGGCTTTTCCTGGGGTAGACCTGCCGAGCCTTCTCCGATAGTTCCAGGTAGCCGAGGCCCCCACATCATAAAGGGGGGCCGGGGTATTTTCATCCCCGCATCATAAAGGGGGGTCCATTGCATGGCTCTTCAACTGAGCCCAGAAATATTGCAATGTTATATGCAGGTCTATTGGCTAAAGAGTTCGTCCCTCATCATAAAGGGGACTATTGTGAGAGCCTGAGAGTTTTCATTAATATGATCTTTCCGCTGTTATGTGATGTGGTCATGAAGCTTAACAATCATCTTGTGAGGAGTCTTGGGGGCGGAATTCCAGGGCCCGTGGTTGGAAACGTGATCGGGAAACCGTGTCCCAGTTCCTTCGCCCCCTGGGAGATCCCTGTTGTCTCGCTTGTTGATTGTTAGGAGGAGGTATTGTGTATGGGATATTCATCTCATCAAGGGCAGCAGCCATTTCTTCAGGGGTTCTGCAGTTGAACTGTTTGCTGTTAATGGAGAAGGAGATCATGAATGGAAATCTCCAGCGGTATCTTATTTGTGCCTTCTGGAGGGCTAAAGTGTAGGGTCTTAATGCCCTTCTTTTATTAATGGTGATAGGCGCCAGATCAGCGAAGATTTGGACCGAGTGTGGGACCCCTGGTAGATGATCGCGGTCACGTGCTGCCAGCAGAATCGTGTCCCTGGCATCTTCGGATGCTATCTTAGCGATTATATCCCTGGGTAATTCCGGGTTTCGAGGCCGGGCAAAGGCTCTGTGGATTCTCACTATGCGTCTTATGGACGGATCAATGTTGGGAGTTAGCTCTGAGAACATGTTGGAGGCTATATGTTCTAGATCGTCGTATGACTCAGGAAGGCCCCTGATTCTAATGTTGGCTCGCCTACATCTGTTCTCTAGGTCCTCCATTTTTTCTTCTACCGTAGTGATACGGACGTCTTGGGAATCAATCTGAGCTTTGTCGATTTGAACTGCCGATAGTAAGTCATCTGACTGTCCTTCTAAGAGGTGGACGCGTTCTCCCAGGTCGTCAATTTTTACATTGAGTTCATTTACTGCCTCGCGTAATTCTGACCTGAATACGCGTGTAATTGCCATGAGTAGCTCTTCATTTGTCATGGGGGCTGATGCCTGTGGTCTATTCGCATGGTTGCCTCCATTAGGTGTATCATGCGTATTTCTATGCGGATTTTCCTGGCCTTGTATTACGCCTTGTACGCCTGCATGCATATTGCTATGCGGATCGCTATGCGGCTCTTCATGCGTACTTTCGTACGCATTGGCGGTGGTAGTTGCAGGAGGGGAACGCGGACTTCTATGCTGCTCTGGACGCGTTAGGTCATGCGTACTATTGGACGCATTAGCCCCCGCCGTACGCGTTATCCCATGCGGTGTGGAAGAGGGTCCCGTTCCGGTCTCTGAGCCTGCTAATTGGGGCGGGGATTGAGCGCCTACCTGCTGCGGGTGTTGCTTGAAGGTCCCAGCGGTGGCTAGCGGCGGTGATGTGGCTGGGCGATGTGAGGGAGAGCCTGTCAGTTTTCCAGCCGCCCCTTTTGGTGCCTGGTGAGCGGCCTGAGCCTGCTGGGAAACAGCGCTGGTCCTGGAGGCTTTAGCTTGGGCCTGGTCGGCCATCTTAGATATTTTTCTCCTGGGTTTCAGCGGTGAAAGAAGGGGTCTTACTTCTGGCTTGTTTCTCAGGGGGTATCCAGATGACGTTCTTCTCATAGCTTAGGAGTTAAGCTTTCCGGCGATGTATGTATGTCCCAGATTGAGCTGATATTTTTGCGGTTATAGCCCTTGGATTGCAGAGCTCACAGAGCACACATCCTCACTCTGTGGCACTGCAACAGCGCCCCCGTCATTTTTCTTTCGATTGCAAACGTAACCAGTTTTTCAATGGTGTAATGGTTTAACATAGAAAACTTACCGTTGGCTCTCGATTCTAATCTATCACTCCGATTTGCAAACGGATTTCACTGAAGCTGTAACTTTCATCCCAGAACATAGTTTAGGGGCCATTACCTCTTCAACTATAGTCATTTTTCTTTCGATTGCAAACGTAACCAGTTTTTCAATGGTGTAATGGTTTAACATAGAAAACTTACCGTTGGCTCTCGATTCTAATCTATCACTCCGATTTGCAAACGGATTTCACTGAAGCTGTAACTTTCATCCCAGAACATAGTTTAGGGGCCATTACCTCTTCAACTATAGTCATTTTTCTTTCGATTGCAAACGTAACCAGTTTTTCAATGGTGTAATGGTTTAACATAGAAAACTTACCGTTGGCTCTCGATTCTAATCTATCACTCCGATTTGCAAACGGATTTCACTGAAGCTGTAACTTTCATCCCAGAACATAGTTTAGGGGCCATTACCTCTTCAACTATAGTCATTTTTCTTTCGATTGCAAACGTAACCAGTTTTTCAATGGTGTAATGGTTTAACATAGAAAACTTACCGTTGGCTCTCGATTCTAATCTATCACTCCGATTTGCAAACGGATTTCACTGAAGCTGTAACTTTCATCCCAGAACATAGTTTAGGGGCCATTACCTCTTCAACTATAGTCATTTTTCTTTCGATTGCAAACGTAACCAGTTTTTCAATGGTGTAATGGTTTAACATAGAAAACTTACCGTTGGCTCTCGATTCTAATCTATCACTCCGATTTGCAAACGGATTTCACTGAAGCTGTAACTTTCATCCCAGAACATAGTTTAGGGGCCATTACCTCTTCAACTATAGTCATTTTTCTTTCGATTGCAAACGTAACCAGTTTTTCAATGGTGTAATGGTTTAACATAGAAAACTTACCGTTGGCTCTCGATTCGAATCTATCACTCCGATTTGCAAACGGATTTCACTGAAGCTGTAACTTTCATCCCAGAACATAGTTTAGGGGCCATTACCTCTTCAACTATAGTCATTTTTCTTTCGATTGCAAACGTAACCAGTTTTTCAATGGTGTAATGGTTTAACATAGAAAACTTACCGTTGGCTCTCGATTCTAATCTATCACTCCGATTTGCAAACGGATTTCACTGAAGCTGTAACTTTCATCCCAGAACATAGTTTAGGGGCCATTACCTCTTCAACTATAGTCATTTTTCTTTCGATTGCAAACGTAACCAGTTTTTCAATGGTGTAATGGTTTAACATAGAAAACTTACCGTTGGCTCTCGATTCTAATCTATCACTCCGATTTGCAAACGGATTTCACTGAAGCTGTAACTTTCATCCCAGAACATAGTTTAGGGGCCATTACCTCTTCAACTATAGTCATTTTTCTTTCGATTGCAAACGTAACCAGTTTTTCAATGGTGTAATGGTTTAACATAGAAAACTTACCGTTGGCTCTCGATTCTAATCTATCACTCCGATTTGCAAACGGATTTCACTGAAGCTGTAACTTTCATCCCAGAACATAGTTTAGGGGCCATTACCTCTTCAACTATAGTCATTTTTCTTTCGATTGCAAACGTAACCAGTTTTTCAATGGTGTAATGGTTTAACATAGAAAACTTACCGTTGGCTCTCGATTCTAATCTATCACTCCGATTTGCAAACGGATTTCACTGAAGCTGTAACTTTCATCCCAGAACATAGTTTAGGGGCCATTACCTCTTCAACTATAGTCATTTTTCTTTCGATTGCAAACGTAACCAGTTTTTCAATGGTGTAATGGTTTAACATAGAAAACTTACCGTTGGCTCTCGATTCTAATCTATCACTCCGATTTGCAAACGGATTTCACTGAAGCTGTAACTTTCATCCCAGAACATAGTTTAGGGGCCATTACCTCTTCAACTATAGTCATTTTTCTTTCGATTGCAAACGTAACCAGTTTTTCAATGGTGTAATGGTTTAACATAGAAAACTTACCGTTGGCTCTCGATTCTAATCTATCACTCCGATTTGCAAACGGATTTCACTGAAGCTGTAACTTTCATCCCAGAACATAGTTTAGGGGCCATTACCTCTTCAACTATAGTCATTTTTCTTTCGATTGCAAACGTAACCAGTTTTTCAATGGTGTAATGGTTTAACATAGAAAACTTACCGTTGGCTCTCGATTCTAATCTATCACTCCGATTTGCAAACGGATTTCACTGAAGCTGTAACTTTCATCCCAGAACATAGTTTAGGCGCCATTACCTCTTCAACTATAGTCATTTTTCTTTCGATTGCAAACGTAACCAGTTTTTCAATGGTGTAATGGTTTAACATAGAAAACTTACCGTTGGCTCTCGATTCTAATCTATCACTCCGATTTGCAAACGGATTTCACTGAAGCTGTAACTTTCATCCCAGAACATAGTTTAGGGGCCATTACCTCTTCAACTATAGTCATTTTTCTTTCGATTGCAAACGTAACCAGTTTTTCAATGGTGTAATGGTTTAACATAGAAAACTTACCGTTGGCTCTCGATTCTAATCTATCACTCCGATTTGCAAACGGATTTCACTGAAGCTGTAACTTTCATCCCAGAACATAGTTTAGGGGCCATTACCTCTTCAACTATAGTCATTTTTCTTTCGTTTCAAGGGTGTTTATTGAAAGGAAAATGCACAGTACAAAGTGTTATAACAGTCATAAACATCATGAGCCCCACATGGGGGAGAATGCAGTGGTAGCAATTAGGTAAAGTATAAGTCTTATATAAACAAATAACATATCATAACATGTAGTGTCATGAAAAAACATGTGAATCTTCCTTAGTGTATATAGGGGGGGAAGGGAGGTAGAGGAAAGAGGGGGAGGGAAGAGTATTGTCTGGACAGTCAGGGCCGAGGGTGGGGGTTCCACATCATTCCGGCCGACCCTGAACTGAGCAGGCCTTGGGGATCAGAAGGAGAAAAGATTAGGAAAGGTAGGGTAGGGGATCAGGGGAGAACAAATAATGCCAGTTTAAACATATTAATAATTCTTGTCCTGAATACTGAGTACCCTGATGACCTTAGTAAAATCCATTTAAGTGGTGTCCACTACCTGAGACCTAGAATGAATGTAGGGTATAAGTCAGGCCTTGGTTTTCTTGCCATGTAATCCAGTTGTCCCAGATCTTAAAGAAATTATCCATCTTGTCATACAGTTTGGCGAGGATGTGTTCTGACTGCATCGTATCATTTAGAGACTGGAATACAGCATTTACTTGTAGGGTTGAGGACCTCCATTTCGAGGCTAGATGTCTTTTGGCCTGAGCCATTATAAATTGGATGAATTTGTGGGTGGCGTAGGGTAAGCCCGTGGGTTTGTTGCCTAAAAGTGCGATCGTGGGGTCAAATGGTACGGGTTTGCCTATTATTAATACTAGCTTATCCCATATTCTCCTCCAATATGCTTTAGCTTTCGGGCAGTCCCACCAGATATGCCATATATCGGCTTTTGCCGTACACCCTCTAAAGCACGTGTCAGGTTGCAAGGCGGAGAATAAATGTAGCCTAGCAGGGGTATAGTATACCCTGTGTAGTAATTTGACGGAGGTCTCAATTGACGAGTAAAAAAGACTGTTTCTGGTTAGCTGAGTAAAGCAGTGTGACCATTTTGCGTCTGATAAATCTGTAGAACAGTCTCTCTCCCAGTCGGTCTGACATTTTAGCTTAGGAGTCATATCATGATATAGCAAGGTTGTATATATTTCTGAGATAAATCCTTTATCTAATGAGCGTCCTCTACACCGGACTTCAAAGGGAGTATATACTAAAGTTTCGTTTTCTCTATCTAGCGATTTTAAAAAATGGAATATCTGATTAGTTCTGAAGTGCTCAGCCGGTGGAACCATGTAATTCTCATAGAAAGCAGGTACCGACATTATTTTGAATGCTCTTAAAAATTTGCCTAAAAAGACCAGACCGTTAGTATACCACCATTTGTATGACCTCGTAGAGTGGCCCTGGGGAAAATCTGGATTCCTAAGTATGTGTGTCATACAGGATACCGGGGCTTGGAGGCCATAAGTGTATCTATATTTCTGCCAGATTTTAAAGGAATGGGCAGAGGTAGGAGACACCTTGTTGATGGCTTGGTAGGGGATTTTAGTTGCCCACATAATAGCAGGCATAGATAGGGGTAGTAATAATTGTGTTTCTAAATCTACCCACAGCGGTGCCGCAGTTCCTGAATTTACCACTGCTAGTTGAGTAATATGGGCGGCGACATAATAGAGCCAGAGGTCAGGCGCTCCAAGTCCTCCCTTATCTTTAGGTCTCGTCAGTGTATTATACTTGATACGTGGTTTGCGCTGTTTCCAGATAAATGTTTGAATCTGTTTTTGGAGATTGTGAATCGCAAATTTTTTAATGGGGATTGGAAGGACTCTGAATAGATACAGCAGGCGGGGGAGAAGTGTCATTTTTATTGAGGTGATTCTACCTGAGAGTGAGATAGGGAGGTCGTTCCAATTTTGTAAGTCGGACTGGAGTTTTCTGTATAGGGGCGGATAATTTTTGTCGTATAATTGAGCAGGGTCGCGTGTAAGGTGTATTCCGAGGTATTTGATGGAATTTGGTTGGGGCTGGATACCTAGTTTTGAGGCTAAATTGATTGTTACAGAATGTGGGGATCTGGTGAGCATGAGATCTGACTTCTCGAGATTAAGTTTGAATCCTGAGAATGTTGAAAAGTGTCGGATAATATCTAATGTATTGGGTATGGAAGTGTGGGGGGATGTTAGAGTCAGGAAAATATCGTCCGCGAAGAGACTGATTTTATGGTCTTTGTTGCCTATGCGAACTCCCTGAACGTCGCGAGACTGTCTAATGGCGTTGGCCAGCGGCTCCATCATGAGAGCGAAAATACCAGGGGATAGGGGGCACCCCTGTCTAGTCCCTCGGTGGATGGGGAAGGAACTTTTATTGGGGGAGGGCATTTTGAGTGACATTGTAGGTGTAGAGTATAGGGCATTAATAGCATTAAGAAATCTGCCTGTGAAACCGAATTTACGCATAACTGCCTTCATGTATGGCCATTTCACTAGATCAAATGCCTTTTCCATATCCAGGGCTAACAGTGCTAGGTTGGTATTGGTTCTTTTACAGTGATGTTGGATATCTATTATTTTTCTTATATTATCTGACGCCTGGCGAAGGGGGATGAATCCTACTTGATCTTTATTGACCAGAAGAGGGAGAGCTGCGTTCAGTCTGGTTGCTAGGATGGAAGTGAGGATCTTGTAATCTATCCCTAAAAGGGAGATAGGGCGATAATTTTTAACTAATAAGGGGTCCCTATCCGGTTTTGGAATGACAATAAGTGATGAAGATAGGAATTCCGGGGGGGGGAATAGTCCCTTTAAGAATTGTATTAAAAAATTTGAGCATGTGCGGAGTTAACTGGTATTCAAACTTCTTGTAATAAGAAGCCGTAAGGCCATCCGGGCCCGGGGCTTTTGGTCTTTTCAGTTTCTTAATGGCCTCATGAATTTCTTCTGGCGAAATTTCACTGTTCAAGATAGAGGATATTGCCGGGGGTATCGTGGAGTGCATATTGTTTTCTAAGGAGTCTATTTGCAATTTAGGGTCGATAGGGGGTGATTGGTCATCATATAGTTTTTTATAGAAGTCCAGGAAAGTTCTATAGATTTTGTCTGGGTTGGACGTTACTGAACCTTTGGAGTCCCTAATTCTTAGTACTTTATTGAGGGTCTGCTGATTTCGTAATCTCTTAGCCAGCCAACGGTTCGGCTTGTTTAGCTGTTCATATGAGATAGCCTTACTCCATCTAATGGCTTTTTCTGCTTCTGTGTTTAGGATTATATTTAGTTGTAGTTGTAGGTCCCTTATTTGTTTTAGGAGGAATCTGGAGGGGTTGGATTGATTAATTAATGACAGGGTCTGAATTTTGTGTTCTATGTTGGCTTGAATTATATTTTTAGACTTTTTATAGGCTGAAGATAATTTTATGATTTCTCCTCTTACGACTGTCTTGTGTGCCAACCAGCATATGCCTGGTGAAACATCAGGTGTGGTATTATCTGTGAAGTAATTATTAATACATGTGTCTATTTTGTCATGTATTTCCGTGTTAAGTAGCAAGGAATCATTAAGTCTCCATGGTGATGGTTGAGAGCGGGGGATGAGCGATGTTAGTGCTGTAAGAACTGGATCATGGTCTGACCAAGGGGTGAGCAGGTGTCTAGAGTAGGCCATGAGGGAAGCACACGGGGCCGAGAGAAGAATCAAATCTATTCTCGAATAAGAGTTGTGAGGTGCTGAGAGGTAAGTATATCCTCGTTTGTTGCCGTTGTGCTCCCGCCACGAGTCCACAAGAGACAGCTGTCTAAATAAGTTATCAAATAGGAGTTTGTGTTTTTTAGCTTCAGAGGGCCTTGTCTGTGTTGTGCGGTCTAGGTTGTCGTTGGGGGTTATGTTAAAGTCTCCAGTCCATATCATGGAGTCATATTTCATTGTGAGTAAGATGTCAGAAACCTTTGCTATGACTGCTGCAGCTTTCTCGGGGGGAGCATAGATGCTTACAATGCATAATATTTTTCCTTGAAAATCACCAGTCAATATAACATAAGTTCCCTCTGTGTCGATGTTCTTTGTAGTTAATTCAAAGGGAAAATTATCAGATAAGAGAACTGCCACCCCTCTACGCTTAGTCGAAAAATTCGATAAGTAGAATCTATGGTAGTTTCTGTGAAAGAATTTGGGGTGGGAATTTTGGGTGAAGTGCGTCTCCTGGAGGCAAAGAATATCGGGGGCATGTTTATGGTATTCTTTAAAGGCCTTATTACGTTTCATGGGGGAATTTAGGCCTCTAGGATTGTGTGACAGCACTATAATCGGTTTGTTAGCCATAGTCTAGGGTGGAAGTCTTCTTTGAATATAACAGGGTCATCAGGGCAGGAATTGGTGTTACCTTAACTAAGGCATAAAGCAAACAAGATTGAAATAAAAGGACAAGAAGATTAGGGTAGAGCTGGCCTAATGCCAGCAACGTGCCCAGTAGGGCAAAGAAGATATCCGGTACGCGGCCCATAATAATAGAGAGCCGCGACCAGGACATCGAGCTAGGGGGGAGCATAGAACTCCAGGGCCAACCGCTTAGTTCTAAAATGTTGAGCTGAGGTAAAGCTCATCCGGGACATAAGTGCCAAATAACTACTAATAAACTATTAATCATAGCAATCTGTAAGAAAGAAAGATAAAGAAAATAAAAAATGCAAATAATAACCATTAACATTTTGAGGGTATTAGTTCACAGGAGATAGGCTTTTCCTGGGGTAGACCTGCCGAGCCTTCTCCGATAGTTCCAGGTAGCCGAGGCCCCCACATCATAAAGGGGGGCCGGGGTATTTTCATCCCCGCATCATAAAGGGGGGTCCATTGCATGGCTCTTCAACTGAGCCCAGAAATATTGCAATGTTATATGCAGGTCTATTGGCTAAAGAGTTCGTCCCTCATCATAAAGGGGACTATTGTGAGAGCCTGAGAGTTTTCATTAATATGATCTTTCCGCTGTTATGTGATGTGGTCATGAAGCTTAACAATCATCTTGTGAGGAGTCTTGGGGGCGGAATTCCAGGGCCCGTGGTTGGAAACGTGATCGGGAAACCGTGTCCCAGTTCCTTCGCCCCCTGGGAGATCTCTGTTGTCTCGCTTGTTGATTGTTAGGAGGAGGTATTGTGTATGGGATATTCATCTCATCAAGGGCAGCAGCCATTTCTTCAGGGGTTCTGCAGTTGAACTGTTTGCTGTTAATGGAGAAGGAGATCATGAATGGAAATCTCCAGCGGTATCTTATTTGTGCCTTCTGGAGGGCTAAAGTGTAGGGTCTTAATGCCCTTCTTTTATTAATGGTGATAGGCGCCAGATCAGCGAAGATTTGGACCGAGTGTGGGACCCCTGGTAGATGATCGCGGTCACGTGCTGCCAGCAGAATCGTGTCCCTGGCATCTTCGGATGCTATCTTAGCGATTATATCCCTGGGTAATTCCGGGTTTCGAGGCCGGGCAAAGGCTCTGTGGATTCTCACTATGCGTCTTATGGACGGATCAATGTTGGGAGTTAGCTCTGAGAACATGTTGGAGGCTATATGTTCTAGATCGTCGTATGACTCAGGAAGGCCCCTGATTCTAATGTTGGCTCGCCTACATCTGTTCTCTAGGTCCTCCATTTTTTCTTCTACCGTAGTGATACGGACGTCTTGGGAATCAATCTGAGCTTTGTCGATTTGAACTGCCGATAGTAAGTCATCTGACTGTCCTTCTAAGAGGTGGACGCGTTCTCCCAGGTCGTCAATTTTTACATTGAGTTCATTTACTGCCTCGCGTAATTCTGACCTGAATACGCGTGTAATTGCCATGAGTAGCTCTTCATTTGTCATGGGGGCTGATGCCTGTGGTCTATTCGCATGGTTGCCTCCATTAGGTGTATCATGCGTATTTCTATGCGGATTTTCCTGGCCTTGTATTACGCCTTGTACGCCTGCATGCATATTGCTATGCGGATCGCTATGCGGCTCTTCATGCGTACTTTCGTACGCATTGGCGGTGGTAGTTGCAGGAGGGGAACGCGGACTTCTATGCTGCTCTGGACGCGTTAGGTCATGCGTACTATTGGACGCATTAGCCCCCGCCGTACGCGTTATCCCATGCGGTGTGGAAGAGGGTCCCGTTCCGGTCTCTGAGCCTGCTAATTGGGGCGGGGATTGAGCGCCTACCTGCTGCGGGTGTTGCTTGAAGGTCCCAGCGGTGGCTAGCGGCGGTGATGTGGCTGGGCGATGTGAGGGAGAGCCTGTCAGTTTTCCAGCCGCCCCTTTTGGTGCCTGGTGAGCGGCCTGAGCCTGCTGGGAAACAGCGCTGGTCCTGGAGGCTTTAGCTTGGGCCTGGTCGGCCATCTTAGATATTTTTCTCCTGGGTTTCAGCGGTGAAAGAAGGGGTCTTACTTCTGGCTTGTTTCTCAGGGGGTATCCAGATGACGTTCTTCTCATAGCTTAGGAGTTAAGCTTTCCGGCGATGTATGTATGTCCCAGATTGAGCTGATATTTTTGCGGTTATAGCCCTTGGATTGCAGAGCTCACAGAGCACACATCCTCACTCTGTGGCACTGCAACAGCGCCCCCGTCATTTTTCTTTCGATTGCAAACGTAACCAGTTTTTCAATGGTGTAATGGTTTAACATAGAAAACTTACCGTTGGCTCTCGATTCTAATCTATCACTCCGATTTGCAAACGGATTTCACTGAAGCTGTAACTTTCATCCCAGAACATAGTTTAGGGGCCATTACCTCTTCAACTATAGTCATTTTTCTTTCGATTGCAAACGTAACCAGTTTTTCAATGGTGTAATGGTTTAACATAGAAAACTTACCGTTGGCTCTCGATTCTAATCTATCACTCCGATTTGCAAACGGATTTCACTGAAGCTGTAACTTTCATCCCAGAACATAGTTTAGGGGCCATTACCTCTTCAACTATAGTCATTTTTCTTTCGATTGCAAACGTAACCAGTTTTTCAATGGTGTAATGGTTTAACATAGAAAACTTACCGTTGGCTCTCGATTCTAATCTATCACTCCGATTTGCAAACGGATTTCACTGAAGCTGTAACTTTCATCCCAGAACATAGTTTAGGGGCCATTACCTCTTCAACTATAGTCATTTTTCTTTCGATTGCAAACGTAACCAGTTTTTCAATGGTGTAATGGTTTAACATAGAAAACTTACCGTTGGCTCTCGATTCTAATCTATCACTCCGATTTGCAAACGGATTTCACTGAAGCTGTAACTTTCATCCCAGAACATAGTTTAGGGGCCATTACATCTTCAACTATAGTCATTTTTCTTTCGATTGCAAACGTAACCAGTTTTTCTTAAACAATAGTTTTTTATTATAAATTTTTCAAGAATAAATGACAAACATTTCAAAAAAAAAAAGTTTTGAGTGTTCTGAAATCACTTACATAACTTACATAACATATCTGTAAAAAGAAAAAAAATCAATCAAAGACAGTGTATTACCAGATGTTATAAGCTGTGTAAATGATTCAATGTAACAATACATCCTATGTAGTAAAACAGATTATTATTCATAACTTATAACTTATAACTGGGTGTGGTTTAAAATGTCAGTTTTCATGTTGTCATTGTAAACCAAGATATTATTATCTTGGTGTAAACTAACTGTATTAGTTGTCTTCTTATAGCATATATTTCAATAAGATCAATGCATATTGTCAAGTCCTATTACTAAATTGTAGTTAGAAAGTGATTGAGATTAATATATATGTGAGATTTAATCTCAATATGTCCTATGGATATTTAATTTAGTTCTATTAGATGTCTTATTATGTGTTTTCCAACACTTGTGTTGGAATATAGAGTGAGGTGTTATAAACTGTACTGCTTATAGGAATCTTATAATTTAGGGTATCTCTACCTTGGAGAATGGGGGATTTTATCCACCCTACAGAGACTCCAGGGGAGATTTCCTTGCTGTATAAAGTAGTACAGTATTTTGGGTACGTAAGTTTAAGAAGGGTATTATGAGATTTAAGAGCTAGAGTTTAAGTTATAGTTTAGTAAATATCATCATATGGACTATGTTTGTTACATATCTCAATCATATCATATGTTGTGATGTTTATTTGGTTGTTATTTTGTTAGTATTTTGTTAAGATGTGTATGACTGTACTTTCATATATATGTGTTGAATCTAGTTTTAAAAGTGTTTCATTTGAGATGGTGTTGTTGTTGTCTTGTGTTATTGTTTATTAACAAATTAAACTAAACTAAACTAAGCTAGTCTAAACAAAACAGAACAGGTCTAGTCTATTGTATAACAGGTCTCATATTTATCATCTGTTTACCAGCTTAGCTGGTATATTAGGTAGTCTAGGTTATGAGAGTTGGAATAGGACGTCCAGGACTGATCTCCTACAGGCCACGTATGTATTTTTCTCTTTCTATTTTCTATTTTTTGTGAGAGGACTGAACTGAAAAAACACTGAAAAAACACTGAGATAATCCAAGACATTAGCATATCAAAATATCCTTCAGGTTAAGTTAGTACTAAAACAATAGTAGCCTAGATTTTTTATATACTGTTGGCCAAAGATTTGCCCTTCTCAGGAAAGACTTAACGTTTCCACATTTTATTGCCCACGATTTTTCTGCCAGTAGATTGGATTCTACTGTCCTAAGAATTTGTTCGATTGTGGGAATTGTTTTCGTTTTCCAAAAGATGGCTAAATGATTTCTGGTTGTGATAAAAATATGATCGTATATTAATCTTTCCTGAGGTGGCAAGTCCCTGGTTCCCAAATGTAATAAGGCCATTTCAGCAGGTATCTTTTGGATAGACATAGGGAGCTTTTTCAGGAATTTTCCAATGTCATCCCTGAGTTTACCCAATTTCGGGCAGTCCCAAAGGATGTGATCAATAGTACCCTTCAGTCCGCAGTTTCTCCAACATAGGGGAGAGGTTTTGGTGTCGAATTTCGCAATTTTGTCTGGTGTTAAATACCATTGCCAAATTACTTTAAGCAGGTTCTCATGATGATTGGTACAATGTGATGATTTCCTGACTGATTTTAGTGTCATTTCCAAGTCTTCCATGTCAATATCTCTTAAGATACTCTTGCCATTTATTAATTTGCCATTGGGGCATTTTATCTTTCAATGTTATCAAGGTTTTATAAATTGTTGATGTACCTTTAAGTATAGCACCTTCTGGCTGAAGAAGTTTCTTTATTTGAGGGGTTAGGGCAATTGGGGTGTATGGATGTTTATTTAAAATTTTTTTAATTTTGTTATATAGGTTTTCTTCTGAGTCTGGGATGTTATATGTTGATTTAAGGGATTGAAAGGATCTAATTGTCAAGTTCTCTATTATATCTTCTATATGTTCTATACCTGATGCAATCCATTTTCCCAAATCTATGTTTCTGATGACCATATAAAGAACCTCTATAGGTGTATTTTGATTTGTAGCTAGTGGGTCTTTCTTACAAAGTTTTACTACTTCCTTCCAAAGGTTTACAGAGTTGGCTATAAGTGGATTTTTGATGTGTGATGTTAATCTCCAGACCAATCTGGATTTCAGAAATAGGTCATAAGATCCTCCAAAAAGTTGATCTTTTTCTATATTTAACCATTGTTTTGTACTTTCTTTATTCCAGACTGGTCTGGTTTGGTCTAGGACAACTGCTCTATAGTACATTCCAATGTTGGGTACTCCCAGGCCCAGGTTAGAAGTATGTGACATTAAGATTTTATAGGAAAATCTAGATTTTTTATTGTGTAAGATATATTTGTTGAGCAGTTTCTGTAGCGAATTAAGAAAATGTTGGGGTACTTTAATTGGAACATTTCTAAATAAATATAGGAGTTGAGGTAGGATCATCATCTTGAATGCTGAGGCTTTGCCCAGCCATGAGTGTTCTATCTTAGAAAGAGATTCTAATTTTTCTTTGAACTTTTTCAGCCAGGGTGTGTAGTTTTCCTTATATAATTGATTAAGTAGGGGGGTTAATTGAATACCTAGATATTTAATAGTTTTGTCATTCCATATATAGTCACAAGTTAGCTTAAGTCGGTCTTTAGTTTCCTGAGAGATATTGCATGGAAGTATTACCGTTTTCTTTCTATTTATCTTATAGTATGAGATTTTTGAGAATATATCTAGTTCTGCATTTGCATTTGGCAATGATATTAAGGGATTCTGAAGGAACAAAATTACATCATCGGCATATAAGCCTAATTTAGTTTCTGTTGAACTATGTTTGATACCATGAATTTGGGAATTATTTCTTATACTTTGGGCTAGGGGCTCTAAAGTTAAATTAAATATGATAGGTGATAGGGGGCAGCCCTGACGGGTACCATTGCGTATGTCAAAAGAGTGAGACAGAGTGCCTGATGTGATTACTTTAGCTGAGGGATGAGTATATAATGATAATATAGCCTTATGGAGATACTCAGGTATTCCAAATTTTGTGAGCACTTTACTTAAATATGACCAGTTGACTCTGTCGAACGCCTTTTCCGCATCCAGTGAAACTAGGAGGGTAGGCGCTCGACAGAGTCCTACCTTATGTATCAGAGCAATTGCCTTCCGAGTACCGTCATCAGTGGATCTGTTTTTGGTAAATCCCACTTGATCGGGGTGAATGAGATTGGGAATCAAAGGAGCTAATCTGTTGGCAATTACTTTGGAAAATATCTTCATGTCTGTGTTTAATAATGATATTGGCCTATAGTTACTTGGGTCGGAAGGGTCTTTATCCTCTTTAGGAATGGTGGATATATATGCTTCTAATGATTCTTTGGGAAATTGACCTTGTGATGTTGCTTCATTAAAGAATTTTTGAAGGGGTTTTACTAAAATACTAATATATTTTTTGAAATAATCATTTAGGAAACCGTCCGGCCCAGGAGCTTTATCTAGTTTTAAGGAGCTAATAGCTGAGGCGATTTCTTGTTCACGGAAATGTACTGATAGGTATTTTTGTTCAAAGTCGGTTAATGATGGTAATTGGATTTTATCTAAGTAATTGTCAATTTCTTGGGATGATGGTATATGGGTATTGGTATCTTTTCCTAAATTATATAGTGTTTCATAATAATTGGCCATCGCGTCAGCTATTTCTTGGGGGTGATGGACAGTTATTTTGGTTTGGGGGTGTCTGATTTTAACTATTCGTTGGTATATTCTTTTCCCTTTTATTTTACGAGCCATTATTTTACCAGCTTTGTTGCTTTCGTGATACCAATTCTCTCTAAGAATTGTTCTCCATTTATCATAATTGTAATACATATTATCGGCTATTTCTTGTCTAATTGTTTCTAGTTCTGGAATCAATTCTGTTTTTTTGTTGACAAAGATTTCTTTTTCTAGGGATTTGATTTGTTTTAATAATGAATCAGTATGTTCTCTGATTTTTTTCTTCTGAATTGCTCCTTGTTTTATAAAGATTCCCCTGATGAAGGCTTTGTGGGCATTCCAAATTGTTGCTCTAGATACATCTTGGGTGTCATTGAGCTCAAAGTAAGTGTTTAATTCTTTCTTAATAATATCAGAGCTATGTTCCGAGTTTAGGGCGAATTTGTTCATTCTCCAAATATGTGGTAGTGTGGGAGAGTCTTGGAGTGTAAAGGATACAATTAAAGGTGCATGGTCCGACCAAATTCTGGGTTCTATCTTCACATCTTTGATTAGTGGTATAGTGAATCTATCAGTTAGGCAGAGGTCTATGCGGGTAAAGGACTTATGTATAGATGAGAAGTAGGTGAATTCTTTCTTTTTAGGATTCATACATCTCCATGTATCGTATAATTCGAAACTGAGTAAGGTTTGTTGTAAAATTGAATATGTTTTCCTGGTGTTAGAGGTACAATCCAGGTTAGGATCTACTACTGAGTTGAAATCTCCAGAAATAAATAAAGAGCCTTTGGCGAAAGTGGTTATTTTTTTTAATTTTTTATTAATACATTTAATTTGTTGATTATTTGGGGCATAAAGATTGACAAAAGTGTATTCTTTAGTATTAATGGTACCTTTAACCATGACCATTCTGCCGTCATCACTTGTAAATGACTCACCTACCACCAATCCTAATGTGTCCTTGATTGCTAAACATACTCCGGCTTTCTTCTTATCTGTTTTTAAAACAGCATGATATAGTTTTGAGTAGCCGTGAATTTTTAACTCCTCTGCACCTTTTTTATTTAAATGGGTCTCTTGGAGACAAACAATATCAGCTTTATGTTCTTTGATAAGTTTTTGCATAAGATATCGTTTTCTATGAGAATTCAGTCCTCTCACATTAATTGAAACTATCTTACATACTTGTGGCATTTATGTACTATAATAGTGCAGTTAAACTTACCCATGTCGATCAGTCCTGGAACGTCCTTCCGGATCCCCAAAAAGGTGGTCTGAACCTTGTTTAAATTGTTTAAGTGAAGTGACCTTATGAAAAACATAAATACAGAACAAAAATGTACAAAACACATAACATGCAAAAGCTTAAGTAGAAAGCAAGAAGGCATCCGGTTTTACCTTCTGTTGACTACTAACAAAAGTGTCCTTCTCTTCAAACAGGAAGGGAAGGAAATATGGTGAATGATAGAAATTGGAGTCCAATTTAGATCAGACTAATTAGTCTAGATCTCAAGTAAGGACTTAATTGGTACAGTCCACAGTGTGGAACAGGAATAAACCGTTCTCTTATAGGGAAAAAGAAAGATGGTGTGCCCTATTGAGAAAGGTTTCCGAGTGGGGGAAAAGGTCTGTGATAGATACCCGTCTTCTTCAGGTTTCAGAGGTGTCCCCTGCATCTTTCTCTTGTCTTGGTTGAGTTGGTAATGGTGTAGTGTCCATTGATTGATGGGTGTCATTCCTGGGCAACTGTCTCAGGGATGATAGTTGCTTTGATAATGTGACCTGGTAGATCGGTCTGTCTTTTTTTGGATCCCTTGGAATAAAAATAGGTATGTTCCATCTTTCTAAGAGGTTGTAGGCTTCCCTGGGGTTCTTTGCAGCATATGTGACTCCATTGTCCGTTATCAGCAGCTTTGGAGGGAATCCCCATGAGTAGGGAATTTTCCTATGTCGTAAGGTCGTGGTGATCTCTGCAAATTTCCTCCTAGCTTGAAGGGTCGCTTGTGATAAATCTTGATACAGGATGAGTTCCTGATATGGGCTGGGTAGCTTCCTCCCTCCTCTGGTTGATGAAAGAAGTTTCTCTTTTGCATGATAAAAGTGAATGCGTGTTATCACATCACGTGGTAGATGTTTTGCCACGTGAGTGGGTTTTGGGAGACGATGAGCTCTATCTATAGTTAGCTCGCTTTCTTCTAACTCTGGGACAGTGGTTTTGAGGATGTCCTTGACATAGTCTTTGAGGTCGTCACTGCCAATTGTTTCTGGTATTCCCCTGATCTTAATGTTATTGCGGCGATTTCTGTCCTCATTGTCAGAGATCTTTTCCTTCATCCATTGGTTTTGCTGTTGCATGTTTTTATGTGCATCAACCAGGTGGTTATGGGCCAAGGACATTTCTTCAATACGCCTTTCTAGTTTGGAGATTCGGGAGTCAGTCTCTCCTGCCATTTGAGAAACGTGGCTTGCTAGTGCATGTAGATCACTCCGAACTTCACCTATGTCGTCTTGTATTATCGATCTGAATGATAACATAAAGTCCTTAAAAAACTGTTGTGAGACCGGTTGGTCTGTTGCCGGGAAGGATTCCAGGGGATCTGGTACCATTGTGCGCTTATAGGATTGTGTTCCCCTGTAGTTACGTGAAGGTTGGGGTAGTCCTCTTTGTTGGGTTGATGCATCTATTTGTGCTTCTAAACGTTGCGTACCTTCATGCGATCGTTCATGCGATCGTTCATGCGATCGTTCATGCGAACTTTCATGCGATCGTTCATGCGATTCATGCGATCGTTCATGCGATCGCTCGTCCCGCGGGGAACCTTCGTTCAGCGGTACCTGCGTCTCCTGGTTCTCCTGGCCGGCCTGATGCGTCACTGTGGGTCCCGGCTTCAGGGGGCTCCGCTCCCGGACTTTCTTGGCCTTCCTCTGTCGCTGGAACTCCTCTTCTTCGCTGTCCTCTTCATACAGCGCTTCATGCCCTCTTGGATGTGGGGTATAGAGGGGAGCAAACCTGTTTCTTTGCTCCAGGGGAGGTGGTGTTCTCAGGGCTGATCTCTCCATGGCCTCCCTGCTGCCATAGCGGTGGCCATCTTGCCTTTCCTCATTGTAGAAGGAGGACAGATTTTTCAGCGCTGGGGAGCTGTAATTCCTTCCAGATTTGGTCTTCCTGTACTGCCAGTCACTCTCCAGGTATTCAGCCATCTTTTAGTGTGGAAATGGGGCACCTTAGAATGCTTTTTAGTCGCTTTCCTGGGTCTCTAGGCACAGAGCTCTGGTCTCAGGCAGCCATTAAGCTCTGCAGCCAGCCACGCCCCCCGTAACCAGTTTTTCAATGGTGTAATGGTTTAACATAGAAAACTTACCGTTGGCTCTCGATTCTGATCTATCACTCCGATTTGCAAACGGATTTCACTGAAGCTGTAACTTTCATCCCAGAACATAGTTTAGGGGCCATTACCTCATCAACTATAGTCATTTTTCTTTCGATTGCAAACGTAACCAGTTTTTCAATGGTGTAATGGTTTAACATAGAAAACTTACCGTTGGCTCTCGATTCTAATCTATCACTCCGATTTGCAAACGGATTTCACTGAAGCTGTAACTTTCATCCCAGAACATAGTTTAGGGGCCATTACCTCTTCAACTATAGTCATTTTTCTTTCGATTGCAAACGTAACCAGTTTTTCAATGGTGTAATGATTTAACATAGAAAACTTACCGTTGGCTCTCGATTCTAATCTATCACTCCGATTTGCAAACGGATTTCACTGAAGCTGTAACTTTCATCCCAGAACATAGTTTAGGGGCCAGTTCCCTCTTCAACTATAGTCATTTTTCTTTCGATTGCAAACGTAACCAGTTTTTCAATGGTGTAATGGTTTAACATAGAAAACTTACCGTTGGCTCTCGATTCTAATCTATCACTCCAATTTGCAAACGGATTTCACTGAAGCTGTAACTTTCATCCCAGAACATAGTTTAGGGGCCAGTTCCCTCTTCAACTATAGTCATTTTTCTTTCGATTGCAAACGTAACCAGTTTTTCAATGGTGTAATGGTTTAACATAGAAAACTTACCGTTGGCTCTCGATTCTAATCTATCACTCCGATTTGCAAACGGATTTCACTGAAGCTGTAACTTTCATCCCAGAACATAGTTTAGGGGCCATTACCTCTTCAACTATAGTCATTTTTCTTTCGATTGCAAACGTAACCAGTTTTTCAATGGTGTAATGGTTTAACATAGAAAACTTACCGTTGGCTCTCGATTCTAATCTATCACTCCGATTTGCAAACGGATTTCACTGAAGCTGTAACTTTCATCCCAGAACATAGTTTAGGGGCCATTACCTCTTCAACTATAGTCATTTTTCTTTCGATTGCAAACGTAACCAGTTTTTCAATGGTGTAATGGTTTAACATAGAAAACTTACCGTTGGCTCTCGATTCTAATCTATCACTCCGATTTGCAAACGGATTTCACTGAAGCTGTAACTTTCATCCCAGAACATAGTTTAGGGGCCATTACCTCTTCAACTATAGTCATTTTTCTTTCGATTGCAAACGTAACCAGTTTTTCAATGGTGTAATGGTTTAACATAGAAAACTTACCGTTGGCTCTCGATTCTAATCTATCACTCCGATTTGCAAACGGATTTCACTGAAGCTGTAACTTTCATCCCAGAACATAGTTTAGGGGCCATTACCTCTTCAACTATAGTCATTTTTCTTTCGATTGCAAACGTAACCAGTTTTTCAATGGTGTAATGGTTTAACATAGAAAACTTACCGTTGCCTCTCGATTCTAATCTATCACTCCGATTTGCAAACGGATTTCACTGAAGCTGTAACTTTCATCCCAGAACATAGTTTAGGGGCCATTACCTCTTCAACTATAGTCATTTTTCTTTCGATTGCAAACGTAACCAGTTTTTCAATGGTGTAATGGTTTAACATAGAAAACTTACCGTTGGCTCTCGATTCTAATCTATCACTCCGATTTGCAAACGGATTTCACTGAAGCTGTAACTTTCATCCCAGAACATAGTTTAGGGGCCATTACCTCTTCAACTATAGTCATTTTTCTTTCGATTGCAAACGTAACCAGTTTTTCAATGGTGTAATGGTTTAACATAGAAAACTTACCGTTGGCTCTCGATTCTAATCTATCACTCCGATTTGCAAACGGATTTCACTGAAGCTGTAACTTTCATCCCAGAACATAGTTTAGGGGCCATTACCTCTTCAACTATAGTCATTTTTCTTTCGATTGCAAACGTAACCAGTTTTTCAATGGTGTAATGGTTTAACATAGAAAACTTACCGTTGGCTCTCGATTCTAATCTATCACTCCGATTTGCAAACGGATTTCACTGAAGCTGTAACTTTCATCCCAGAACATAGTTTAGGGGCCATTACCTCTTCAACTATAGTCATTTTTCTTTCGATTGCAAACGTAACCAGTTTTTCAATGGTGTAATGGTTTAACATAGAAAACTTACCGTTGGCTCTCGATTCTAATCTATCACTCCGATTTGCAAACGGATTTCACTGAAGCTGTAACTTTCATCCCAGAACATAGTTTAGGGGCCATTACCTCTTCAACTATAGTCATTTTTCTTTCGATTGCAAACGTAACCAGTTTTTCAATGGTGTAATGGTTTAACATAGAAAACTTACCGTTGGCTCTCGATTCTAATCTATCACTCCGATTTGCAAACGGATTTCACTGAAGCTGTAACTTTCATCCCAGAACATAGTTTAGGGGCCATTACCTCTTCAACTATAGTCATTTTTCTTTCGATTGCAAACGTAACCAGTTTTTCAATGGTGTAATGGTTTAACATAGAAAACTTACCGTTGGCTCTCGATTCTAATCTATCACTCCGATTTGCAAACGGATTTCACTGAAGCTGTAACTTTCATCCCAGAACATAGTTTAGGGGCCATTACCTCTTCAACTATAGTCATTTTTCTTTCGATTGCAAACGTAACCAGTTTTTCAATGGTGTAATGGTTTAACATAGAAAACTTACCGTTGGCTCTCGATTCTAATCTATCACTCCGATTTGCAAACGGATTTCACTGAAGCTGTAACTTTCATCCCAGAACATAGTTTAGGGGCCATTACCTCTTCAACTATAGTCATTTTTCTTTCGATTGCAAACGTAACCAGTTTTTCAATGGTGTAATGGTTTAACATAGAAAACTTACCGTTGGCTCTCGATTCTAATCTATCACTCCGATTTGCAAACGGATTTCACTGAAGCTGTAACTTTCATCCCAGAACATAGTTTAGGGGCCATTACCTCTTCAACTATAGTCATTTTTCTTTCGATTGCAAACGTAACCAGTTTTTCAATGGTGTAATGGTTTAACATAGAAAACTTACCGTTGCCTCTCGATTCTAATCTATCACTCCGATTTGCAAACGGATTTCACTGAAGCTGTAACTTTCATCCCAGAACATAGTTTAGGGGCCATTACCTCTTCAACTATAGTCATTTTTCTTTCGATTGCAAACGTAACCAGTTTTTCAATGGTGTAATGGTTTAACATAGAAAACTTACCGTTGGCTCTCGATTCTAATCTATCACTCCGATTTGCAAACGGATTTCACTGAAGCTGTAACTTTCATCCCAGAACATAGTTTAGGGGCCATTACCTCTTCAACTATAGTCATTTTTCTTTCGATTGCAAACGTAACCAGTTTTTCAATGGTGTAATGGTTTAACATAGAAAACTTACCGTTGGCTCTCGATTCTAATCTATCACTCCGATTTGCAAACGGATTTCACTGAAGCTGTAACTTTCATCCCAGAACATAGTTTAGGGGCCATTACCTCTTCAACTATAGTCATTTTTCTTTCGATTGCAAACGTAACCAGTTTTTCAATGGTGTAATGGTTTAACATAGAAAACTTACCGTTGGCTCTCGATTCTAATCTATCACTCCGATTTGCAAACGGATTTCACTGAAGCTGTAACTTTCATCCCAGAACATAGTTTAGGGGCCATTACCTCTTCAACTATAGTCATTTTTCTTTCGATTGCAAACGTAACCAGTTTTTCAATGGTGTAATGGTTTAACATAGAAAACTTACCGTTGGCTCTCGATTCTAATCTATCACTCCGATTTGCAAACGGATTTCACTGAAGCTGTAACTTTCATCCCAGAACATAGTTTAGGGGCCATTACCTCTTCAACTATAGTCATTTTTCTTTCGATTGCAAACGTAACCAGTTTTTCAATGGTGTAATGGTTTAACATAGAAAACTTACCGTTGGCTCTCGATTCTAATCTATCACTCCGATTTGCAAACGGATTTCACTGAAGCTGTAACTTTCATCCCAGAACATAGTTTAGGGGCCATTACCTCTTCAACTATAGTCATTTTTCTTTCGATTGCAAACGTAACCAGTTTTTCAATGGTGTAATGGTTTAACATAGAAAACTTACCGTTGGCTCTCGATTCTAATCTATCACTCCGATTTGCAAACGGATTTCACTGAAGCTGTAACTTTCATCCCAGAACATAGTTTAGGGGCCATTACCTCTTCAACTATAGTCATTTTTCTTTCGATTGCAAACGTAACCAGTTTTTCAATGGTGTAATGGTTTAACATAGAAAACTTACCGTTGGCTCTCGATTCTAATCTATCACTCCGATTTGCAAACGGATTTCACTGAAGCTGTAACTTTCATCCCAGAACATAGTTTAGGGGCCATTACCTCTTCAACTATAGTCATTTTTCTTTCGATTGCAAACGTAACCAGTTTTTCAATGGTGTAATAGTTTAACATAGAAAACTTACCGTTGGCTCTCGATTCTAATCTATCACTCCGATTTGCAAACGGATTTCACTGAAGCTGTAACTTTCATCCCAGAACATAGTTTAGGGGCCATTACCTCTTCAACTATAGTCATTTTTCTTTCGATTGCAAACGTAACCAGTTTTTCAATGGTGTAATGGTTTAACATAGAAAACTTACCGTTGGCTCTCGATTCTAATCTATCACTCCGATTTGCAAACGGATTTCACTGAAGCTGTAACTTTCATCCCAGAACATAGTTTAGGGGCCATTACCTCTTCAACTATAGTCATTTTTCTTTCGATTGCAAACGTAACCAGTTTTTCAATGGTGTAATGGTTTAACATAGAAAACTTACCGTTGCCTCTCGATTCTAATCTATCACTCCGATTTGCAAACGGATTTCACTGAAGCTGTAACTTTCATCCCAGAACATAGTTTAGGGGCCATTACCTCTTCAACTATAGTCATTTTTCTTTCGATTGCAAACGTAACCAGTTTTTCAATGGTGTAATGGTTTAACATAGAAAACTTACCGTTGGCTCTCGATTCTAATCTATCACTCCGATTTGCAAACGGATTTCACTGAAGCTGTAACTTTCATCCCAGCACATAGTTTAGGGGCCATTACCTCTTCAACTATAGTCATTTTTCTTTCGATTGCAAACGTAACCAGTTTTTCAATGGTGTAATGGTTTAACATAGAAAACTTACCGTTGCCTCTCGATTCTAATCTATCACTCCGATTTGCAAACGGATTTCACTGAAGCTGTAACTTTCATCCCAGAACATAGTTTAGGGGCCATTACCTCTTCAACTATAGTCATTTTTCTTTCGATTGCAAACGTAACCAGTTTTTCAATGGTGTAATGGTTTAACATAGAAAACTTACCGTTGGCTCTCGATTCTAATCTATCACTCCGATTTGCAAACGGATTTCACTGAAGCTGTAACTTTCATCCCAGCACATAGTTTAGGGGCCATTACCTCTTCAACTATAGTCATTTTTCTTTCGATTGCAAACGTAACCAGTTTTTCAATGGTGTAATGGTTTAACATAGAAAACTTACCGTTGGCTCTCGATTCTAATCTATCACTCCGATTTGCAAACGGATTTCACTGAAGCTGTAACTTTCATCCCAGAACATAGTTTAGGGGCCATTACCTCTTCAACTATAGTCATTTTTCTTTCGATTGCAAACGTAACCAGTTTTTCAATGGTGTAATGGTTTAACATAGAAAACTTACCGTTGCCTCTCGATTCTAATCTATCACTCCGATTTGCAAACGGATTTCACTGAAGCTGTAACTTTCATCCCAGAACATAGTTTAGGGGCCATTACCTCTTCAACTATAGTCATTTTTCTTTCGATTGCAAACGTAACCAGTTTTTCAATGGTGTAATGGTTTAACATAGAAAACTTACCGTTGGCTCTCGATTCTAATCTATCACTCCGATTTGCAAACGGATTTCACTGAAGCTGTAACTTTCATCCCAGAACATAGTTTAGGGGCCATTACCTCTTCAACTATAGTCATTTTTCTTTCGATTGCAAACGTAACCAGTTTTTCAATGGTGTAATGGTTTAACATAGAAAACTTACCGTTGGCTCTCGATTCTAATCTATCACTCCGATTTGCAAACGGATTTCACTGAAGCTGTAACTTTCATCCCAGAACATAGTTTAGGGGCCATTACCTCTTCAACTATAGTCATTTTTCTTTCGATTGCAAACGTAACCAGTTTTTCAATGGTGTAATGGTTTAACATAGAAAACTTACCGTTGGCTCTCGATTCTAATCTATCACTCCGATTTGCAAACGGATTTCACTGAAGCTGTAACTTTCATCCCAGAACATAGTTTAGGGGCCATTACCTCTTCAACTATAGTCATTTTTCTTTCGATTGCAAACGTAACCAGTTTTTCAATGGTGTAATGGTTTAACATAGAAAACTTACCGTTGGCTCTCGATTCTAATCTATCACTCCGATTTGCAAACGGATTTCACTGAAGCTGTAACTTTCATCCCAGAACATAGTTTAGGGGCCATTACCTCTTCAACTATAGTCATTTTTCTTTCGATTGCAAACGTAACCAGTTTTTCAATGGTGTAATGGTTTAACATAGAAAACTTACCGTTGGCTCTCGATTCTAATCTATCACTCCGATTTGCAAACGGATTTCACTGAAGCTGTAACTTTCATCCCAGAACATAGTTTAGGGGCCATTACCTCTTCAACTATAGTCATTTTTCTTTCGATTGCAAACGTAACCAGTTTTTCAATGGTGTAATGGTTTAACATAGAAAACTTACCGTTGCCTCTCGATTCTAATCTATCACTCCGATTTGCAAACGGATTTCACTGAAGCTGTAACTTTCATCCCAGAACATAGTTTAGGGGCCATTACCTCTTCAACTATAGTCATTTTTCTTTCGATTGCAAACGTAACCAGTTTTTCAATGGTGTAATGGTTTAACATAGAAAACTTACCGTTGGCTCTCGATTCTAATCTATCACTCCGATTTGCAAACGGATTTCACTGAAGCTGTAACTTTCATCCCAGAACATAGTTTAGGGGCCATTACCTCTTCAACTATAGTCATTTTTCTTTCGATTGCAAACGTAACCAGTTTTTCAATGGTGTAATGGTTTAACATAGAAAACTTACCGTTGCCTCTCGATTCTAATCTATCACTCCGATTTGCAAACGGATTTCACTGAAGCTGTAACTTTCATCCCAGAACATAGTTTAGGGGCCATTACCTCTTCAACTATAGTCATTTTTCTTTCGATTGCAAACGTAACCAGTTTTTCAATGGTGTAATGGTTTAACATAGAAAACTTACCGTTGGCTCTCGATTCTAATCTATCACTCCGATTTGCAAACGGATTTCACTGAAGCTGTAACTTTCATCCCAGAACATAGTTTAGGGGCCATTACCTCTTCAACTATAGTCATTTTTCTTTCGATTGCAAACGTAACCAGTTTTTCAATGGTGTAATGGTTTAACATAGAAAGAGGGGGCGTGGCCTAGCCACAGAGACTGATGGAAGCCTGAGCCTGCAGCTCTCTGTGACAGACACTAAATTCAGCTACTAAAAGCGTTCCTGGCTGCCTCATTTTCAACTTAAAAGGTGGGTGAAGACTTAGAGATGACGCAGGAGTGGAATAAAGCCACAAATCGGAGGAAATCACCTCCTACAACCCCTAAAAGACTGACTGACTTTTCTAGTGAGAGAAACCAAGATGGCCACCGTTATAGGCCTAGCAACAGCACTGAGGAGATTTACAAAACACCTCCACCGCTTGCCCAGAGGAATAGATTTGCTCCCCTATATACCCCCCGACCTAGGGGCATCCCTGAGGACTATGATGATGTGGAAGATGAATCTGGCGGAGACAGGGAAAGAAGCCCGCTCAAACCGCCAATGCGTACGTACGCATCAAAAAGTACGCATGCCGCTGGCCGCGTTACCATAGCAGCTCTTCCGCATCCTTCTGAACATGCGCATGCGTACGCGGAAAAAAGTACGCGTTCCACTGCCAACACATACGCGTATGCGGAAAAATATACGCGTTCCACAGAGCCAAAAGATGACAACAATGAAGATAGAAGGGACAACACAGACCCTCAAACAGAATATAACCTGCAGACTGTACAGAGACCATCAAACACTTTAACGCATCCATCCGAGATACCTGATTCCTTGGCATCTATACCGGCATCGGAACAACTTATCACGCAAAGTTTTTTCAAAAACTTTATGATATCTTTTCATTTGGAAACTAAAAACAATATCTCAAATTTTCAAAGAGATTTACATACAATGGCTGGATTTTTGAATAAATTTGCCAACGACACTGAACAGAGGTTTGAAATGCTTGAGAACAGGATGGAAGAGATGGCTACTGCACACAATGAACTTGTCGAATCGCACAAAGTAGTAATTCAATAAAATGAGTGGTTGAAGAGCAAGGTTGCGGATGCCGAAGATAGGAACCGCAGGAATAATTTAAAGTTAAGAGGTGTTCCTGAAACCGTGGGCAACGATGAACTCAAAGACTATGTGGCCAAAATGCTACACACTACATTTCCTGCATTAAATAAAAGTGAGCTCACTGTGGATAGAGCTCATCGGCTCCCCAAGCCTAGTCATCTGCCTAACCACTTACCCAGGGATGTAATTACGAGAATACATTTTTTCCATGTGAAGGAACTGCTTCTGGGCACCACTAGAGAGGGTAAAAGCTTACCTCCAGAATATAAAGACATCCGATTGTACCAGGACCTTTCACAAGCTACTCTTCAGGCACAACGCAACTTTTCCCAGGTAACCACAACCTTGAGACACAACAAAATAAAGTACTCTTGGGGCTTCCCAATCAAACTCATTGTAAATGACAATGGAATCAAACATGTAGTCAAGTCTCCAAAAGAAGGAAAGGAACTTCTACATAGATGGAATATTCCAGTCTTTATCCCAAGAGAACAACAGAAAGAAAAGTCTTACAGACCTCCGATTGCTCCTAAACCGGCTTCAATTAAGCCAAACCCATTCAAACCTTCTCCTGTTCCGATGGACACTACTCAACCACAACAACCACCACTGGAAAAAGAAAAAGAAAAATTGGCTGAGGCAACAGGTGACACTTGAGCATTAGTGTCCAACCACAAACTTATTTCCCCCCACTAGATCTTCTCCCTGGGAGTTTCCCCATTGGAGGACATCTTCTCTGAGTCCACACCGGTGGACATTGTTTTTAAATAGGTCCTAGGACCTATTTGTAGGTTACTCTTTTGTTTCTTGTTTTTTTTTTTTTAAATTTCTAGTTTTTTGCTTTTTCTCTTTTTCTGAAATTCTTTGTTGGGAGGTCCTTATATTCTTTGTTCTACTGGATTAAGGACTAATCCTAGTAGCAGTTATCGAAGGTAGAACCGGATACCTGTGAAGCTGCTACTTGTTTATCTAATTTCTTTGTTGTTTCTTATTTCACTTATTGTTCATTCCCAGGTTGCTGCTCTATTATGGGTACTGCATGCATTTGGATGTTTTACCTAACCTTTCTATTTCCAAACAGGAGTAAGATATGCAGATATTGCAAAGATGTCGTCTATAGATGGTGCACTAAGGAAACTAGTCGGAGAGAAATTCATATATTATATAGTTTCTACTTCTTAATCAAATACTCACAGATGTATGGCGCAGAACTTTAAGGTAATGTCTCTTAATGTGAGAGGTCTGAACTCATACCGGAAACGATTCTTGGTCCAAAAATTAATTAAGGAACAAAAAATAGATATAATTTGTTTGCAGGAAACCCACCTGAAAAAATTGACAGCAGAAAAATTTAAGATTAATCAGTTTTCAAAAATCTTTCACTCTACTATGAAAAATAATAAAAGAAAGGCAGGTGTCTGTATAGCAGTCAAAGATGGTCTGGGACTGGTGGTTAAGGAATCCTACTCCAGTGATGACGGACGACTAGTAATAGTTAAAGGAACAATCAATTCTCAAACTTACACATTTGTTAATTTATACTCTCCCAATTCTCATCAGATAAAATTTATAAATAAAAAATTAAAATTGATAACCAAAAAAACAGAGGGAAATTTATTTATATTAGGGGACTTTAATTCTGTTGTTGATCCCCAAATAGACTGCACCTCCAGAACTAGATCAATTCATTCAATTTTACAAAACTCTTTAACAAGCTATGAGCTCTTTGATACGTGGAGATGTATGCATCCTACTGACAAACAATATACATATTACTCTCCAATTCATCAATCATTTACTCGAATTGATTTATGTTTAACCAATGGGTTTTCCTTGCCACTAGTCACAGACATTGAGATTGCCTCTAGAATATGGTCGGACCACTCACCATTATTTGTTACAATACAGCTTAAAAATTCATCCCCACAACAATATATATGGAAATTAAATAAATATACGCTTAATTCTGAACATACTTTCCCCCTAATACAAAAAGAATTGGTAGAATATTTCAAATTTAACAACACAGATGATGTATCTAAAACAAATATTTGGAATGCTCACAAGGCATTTATGCGCGGAGTATTTATGAAATTAGGAGCAATTCAAAAAAAGAAACAACAAGAAAAAACCAATCTTCTTTTGAATAAAATTAGAACGTTAGAGGGGAAAGTATTTGCTGGAGGGAGACGAGACCTGATCCGGATGTTAGAAGTAACCAGACAAGACTTAGCTGACTGTTTATATTCCCAATACGATAAATGGCAAACAATTCTAAAAGAACACTGGTATTATGACAAAAATAGAGCAGGGAAGGCCATGGCTAGAAAAATTAAGGGTAGGAGAATTCGACAAAGAATATTAAAAATTAGACATCCAAGGACAAAGACCGACATTCATCATCCCCAAGACATTGTGGACACTTTAGCTACCTACTACGAGGACTTATATAATTTAGAAAAAGACCCAAACATTCATTCCCCAAACATTTTAGAAATAGACAAATATTTAGAAAAAATAAATCTACCAACATTAACAGAATTTGAACAAAAATCTATAAACGTACCTTTCCGTCAACAGGAGGTTGAAGCTGCCATTGCTTCTCTTAAAAGAGATAAAGCGCCTGGACCAGATGGTTTCATCAACGATTATTATAAAAAATTCACAAAAATACTTATACAGCCTTTAACAGATATGTTTAATGAGATAGTAACCACAGGTGCTTTCCCTAGGGAATCACTGACAGCTTTGATATCCACCATACCCAAAGAAGATAAGGACCCCCTTGACCCAGGAAGTTACCGACCAATTTCTTTACTTAATTCAGACATTAAAATATATGCTAAGATCATCGCCAACAGACTGTCACCACTGATGCCAAAACTTATACATCCGGATCAGGTCGGTTTCACCACCGGTAGATCAACGAGTGATGGAACTCGTAAATTGTTGGATTTGATACATAGGTTGGGGCTCTGTCGGACGCCTACCCTCCTCGTCTCTTTAGACGCGGAGAAGGCGTTCGACAGAGTCAATTGGTTGTACCTCTCTAGAGTCTTGACCAAGTTTGGATTCCCCAATTTCCTTCACAAAGCAATCCTAGCTCTTTACACTCAACCTTCGGCCAGGGTTATGTCATCAGGCTCCATCTCACGCCCATTTGATATCAAGAATGGTACCCGTCAGGGTTGCCCCCTCTCCCCATTGATATTTAATTTATCTATAGAACCATTAGCTCAAAAAATTAGAAACAACTCCCAAATTCATGGAATCAAAATAAATAAAACTACCCATAAGTTAGGTCTCTATGCAGACGATGTGATTTTGTATTTACAAAAACCCAATATATCATTGCCAAATGTTAAGAAAGAATTAGATGAATATTCTATGGTCTCATATTATAAACTAACTAAAAAAAAACGGTAGTATTACCATGTAATGTCTCACAAAAAATGAAGGAAGATCTCAAAAAGTCCAGCCATTATTTATGGAGCGAGAAAAAATTAAAATACCTTGGTGTACAAATTACTCCAAAAATTTCCCAGTTGTACAAGGAAAACTACAGTCCTTGGCTTAATAAACTTAAAACCAAACTGGATTCATTGGCAAAACTAGAATTTTCCTGGATGGGGAGAGCAGCGGCTTTCAAAATGATGGTATTACCACAATTACTCTACTTATTCAGAAACCTTCCTATAAAAGTTCCCCTAACATTTTTTAATAAATTACAAAAAGATCTAAACAACTATATTCTTATGGGCAAAAAATCCAGAGTTTCAAACAAAATTATTACATCTCATATTACAAATCTAGGTCTAGGTGTGCCTAAACTAGAATATTATTATAAAGCGGCAATTTTAGAACAAGTTAGATCAATTTGGCTAGAAGATTACTCCAAACAATGGCTTTCAATAGAAGAGGAACAGCTTCCATATGGCTCTCTCAAACTATATCTTCAATCAAGAGTAATTTGGAAAGTGAACCAAAACATATATAACCCCATAACAGCTAACTCCCTAAAAATCTGGAAGGAACTGTTAAAACTCTGTAAGAAAGACGTTTTATCCACCTCTAAGCCCACACCTTTGAATATTTTACACTCAGTTATTAAAGATATTAATTTGGCAGATTGGACTAATTATTATGACATTGATTACTTGGAAGAATTATTGAATGAGGATGGTACTATTATACCATTTGATCAACTAGCCAATGATTTTGGTATCCCGCTCACTGATAGACCTATATATAACAAAATTTATAAATTTATGAATACACACACATATAATCCAGAACTTTTACCACCTAAAATTAGAAAAATTGTACAACCGGAGGGGATAAAATTAAAAGGCATCTCTACCTTTTATAGAATTTTATTAGAAATAAAGGAGGAAACTCCAAAATGGCAATTGAAAAAATGGCAGGACTTTTTGGGATATGAAGTAGATTCGGAAGATTGGGAAAAAGCAATTAGAACATTGAAAAAATCATCTCACTGTATAAACCACCATGAAGGACTATTTAAACTCATTTGGCGATGGTATATGACCCCTGCAAAGATTGCTAAATTTGATATCCAATCATCTCCCCTTTGTTGGAGGGGGTGTAACCTGACGGGTACCATGGAACATATTTGGTGGGAGTGCCCTAAAATCAAAGTTTTATGGAAAGCCATTGAACAATTCTTGAAAAAACTACCCACGTCTCTCCAAACCATTCCGCCAGGTTTAGCTTTGTTTCATTTTGGTGCTGAAGATTTACCATTTCAGGAAAGATTTATAGCAAATCATATGTTTATAGCAACTAAGAACCAGATAGCCATTAATTGGAAATCATCAGAAATTCCAGTCTTCGGGGAGATTCTTAAAAATGTGGAATCTAACATTTTAGCAGAAAAATCCTGGGCAATCAGGAGTGGTACAATGGGGCCCTTTATGAATAGAGTCAAACTCTGGCCGACGGTTTACAGAAAATCAAAAGTATTGGAATTTTAGGATACTGAACCTCTTACACTGTGGGACAAAATTAATTACCAGGTAACTCCAGACTAGTTTTCTACTGAGATAATAGATTCCTTACACATAAGGTAACAACATCTAAAACCTTAACTTTGACTCCTGCAACATACATTGGGAATGACAATACATGTTTGTTAATATTTTTTTGTTTGTAGTTAGTTTAGTTTAATAGATATTGTACTATATCTAATTTACTATAGAATTGGAACTTCATATATATATTACAGTTCTTAAATATGTAACTAATCTTACAGGTATATTACAATTGGATATAACATATAACATTAAACACATTAAACACAGTTAATGGATTGAACCAATAGGTTCCACTCCCTGGAATTTCAGAAGGGAGGTTGAAAAACACCCCCACTTTCCAGGTCGAGAGGACCCTTATCGAAGCAACGCTAGTATAATCTTTACTGTGTTCTATTAGACCAAATTAGGTTAGTCCGATTAATACATTCTCATAAATGTAATCCTATTCATTTAATTAGGAATACTTTTATGGATTATACTCATGGGTTTATGCAAACAACTATAATTTAATATAACCCCACCAAACTTTAATATGTATTGATACTTCGGTTTGTTTGAGAGCTGTCGCATACATTTAAGAACTCAAGAGTAATCTTTCAATTACTTTATATTGGAATTTTAAAATCTTTAATTACGCATATATGCATCACAGGCATATGATTACGCGTAAATGATAACCTGTTATATGCGTATTGTTAAAATACAAATATATGCTCTATAGACATAAGCATACGAGTTAATGAGTGGCAGGAAATAAAATTTTATTTACGCATATACGAATTTAAAGCATATCTTAAGCAGTAACAATAACTTTTAAGAATGCATATACGCACTGAAACCATATTTGTACGCGTTCTGCAATAATTTTTGAAAATAGATACATACGCTTTATGAAACATATATACGCATTCCGCAATACCTTCTTTTAGAAATAACAAAAATACGCATTTACGCTTCATAAGCATATACGTACGCGTCCAGTAATATTCCCGAAACTACGCATACGTATAATGAAGCATATGTACGCGTTCCGCAATACTTTTTTTAAATTAAAAATACGCATTTACGCTTTATAAACATATATGTACGCGTTCTGCCATACTTAGTAAAATATGCATATGCGGTCTATGAACATACATATACGCGTCTCACAATACTTTTGAAAATACGCATATACGCATTATTAACACATATGTACGCATTGCTCTCAAACAAAACATTTACCAAGTTCTGTATGCCATACAAAGCTTAATAAATATTTCTAATGCATAACCAATAATTTTTGAAAATTGAATAGGATTTTGTTGTATTACTTACAGTATTGATTATTATTTTACTTTTTATTTATTTTAGACAATTTTAATAAAATATTCTGCATTATTATTTAATATTAAAGGTTATACCCAATAAAGATACAAATCTCATTAAACAAATTGATCTATAATATACAATGTGAATATATATAAAAAGAGAACTCTACATTATATATGCAATTCTATACTGTTAACGTGTTATTAATATACTTTGAGAATTAAATTTAATAATATGTTTGTACTGTTACCCTACTGTAATAATATTGACAGTACTGTTGTATATGTACTGATATTTGTTTGTTTTAAAATTTCAATAAAAATTAATGGAATTGGTTTAACATAGAAAACTTACCGTTGCCTCTCGATTCTAATCTATCACTCCGATTTGCAAACGGATTTCACTGAAGCTGTAACTTTCATCCCAGAACATAGTTTAGGGGCCATTACCTCTTCAACTATAGTCATTTTTCTTTCGATTGCAAACGTAACCAGTTTTTCAATGGTGTAATGGTTTAACATAGAAAACTTACCGTTGGCTCTCGATTCTAATCTATCACTCCGATTTGCAAACGGATTTCACTGAAGCTGTAACTTTCATCCCAGAACATAGTTTAGGGGCCATTACCTCTTCAACTATAGTCATTTTTCTTTCGATTGCAAACGTAACCAGTTTTTCAATGGTGTAATGGTTTAACATAGAAAACTTACCGTTGGCTCTCGATTCTAATCTATCACTCCGATTTGCAAACGGATTTCACTGAAGCTGTAACTTTCATCCCAGAACATAGTTTAGGGGCCATTACCTCTTCAACTATAGTCATTTTTCTTTCGATTGCAAACATAACCAGTTTTTCAATGGTGTAATGGTTTAACATAGAAAACTTACCGTTGGCTCTCGATTCTAATCTATCACTCCGATTTGCAAACGGATTTCACTGAAGCTGTAACTTTCATCCCAGAACATAGTTTAGGGGCCATTACCTCTTCAACTATAGTCATTTTTCTTTCGATTGCAAACGTAACCAGTTTTTCAATGGTGTAATGGTTTAACATAGAAAACTTACCGTTGGCTCTCGATTCTAATCTATCACTCCGATTTGCAAACGGATTTCACTGAAGCTGTAACTTTCATCCCAGAACATAGTTTAGGGGCCATTACCTCTTCAACTATAGTCATTTTTCTTTCGATTGCAAACGTAACCAGTTTTTCAATGGTGTAATGGTTTAACATAGAAAACTTACCGTTGGCTCTCGATTCTAATCTATCACTCCGATTTGCAAACGGATTTCACTGAAGCTGTAACTTTCATCCCAGAACATAGTTTAGGGGCCATTACCTCTTCAACTATAGTCATTTTTCTTTCGATTGCAAACGTAACCAGTTTTTCAATGGTGTAATGGTTTAACATAGAAAACTTACCGTTGGCCTCTCGATTCTAATCTATCACTCCGATTTGCAAACGGATTTCACTGAAGCTGTAACTTTCATCCCAGAACATAGTTTAGGGGCCATTACCTCTTCAACTATAGTCATTTTTCTTTCGATTGCAAACGTAACCAGTTTTTCAATGGTGTAATGGTTTAACATAGAAAACTTACCGTTGGCTCTCGATTCTAATCTATCACTCCGATTTGCAAACGGATTTCACTGAAGCTGTAACTTTCATCCCAGAACATAGTTTAGGGGCCATTACCTCTTCAACTATAGTCATTTTTCTTTCGATTGCAAACGTAACCAGTTTTTCAATGGTGTAATGGTTTAACATAGAAAACTTACCGTTGGCCTCTCGATTCTAATCTATCACTCCGATTTGCAAACGGATTTCACTGAAGCTGTAACTTTCATCCCAGAACATAGTTTAGGGGCCATTACCTCTTCAACTATAGTCATTTTTCTTTCGATTGCAAACGTAACCAGTTTTTCAATGGTGTAATGGTTTAACATAGAAAACTTACCGTTGGCTCTCGATTCTAATCTATCACTCCGATTTGCAAACGGATTTCACTGAAGCTGTAACTTTCATCCCAGAACATAGTTTAGGGGCCATTACCTCTTCAACTATAGTCATTTTTCTTTCGATTGCAAACGTAACCAGTTTTTCAATGGTGTAATGGTTTAACATAGAAAACTTACCGTTGGCTCTCGATTCTAATCTATCACTCCGATTTGCAAACGGATTTCACTGAAGCTGTAACTTTCATCCCAGAACATAGTTTAGGGGCCATTACCTCTTCAACTATAGTCATTTTTCTTTCGATTGCAAACGTAACCAGTTTTTCAATGGTGTAATGGTTTAACATAGAAAACTTACCGTTGGCTCTCGATTCTAATCTATCACTCCGATTTGCAAACGGATTTCACTGAAGCTGTAACTTTCATCCCAGAACATAGTTTAGGGGCCATTACCTCTTCAACTATAGTCATTTTTCTTTCGATTGCAAACGTAACCAGTTTTTCAATGGTGTAATGGTTTAACATAGAAAACTTACCGTTGGCTCTCGATTCTAATCTATCACTCCGATTTGCAAACGGATTTCACTGAAGCTGTAACTTTCATCCCAGAACATAGTTTAGGGGCCATTACCTCTTCAACTATAGTCATTTTTCTTTCGATTGCAAACGTAACCAGTTTTTCAATGGTGTAATGGTTTAACATAGAAAACTTACCGTTGGCTCTCGATTCTAATCTATCACTCCGATTTGCAAACGGATTTCACTGAAGCTGTAACTTTCATCCCAGAACATAGTTTAGGGGCCATTACCTCTTCAACTATAGTCATTTTTCTTTCGATTGCAAACGTAACCAGTTTTTCAATGGTGTAATGGTTTAACATAGAAAACTTACCGTTGGCTCTCGATTCTAATCTATCACTCCGATTTGCAAACGGATTTCACTGAAGCTGTAACTTTCATCCAGAACATAGTTTAGGGGCCATTACCTCTTCAACTATAGTCATTTTTCTTTCGATTGCAAACGTAACCAGTTTTTCAATGGTGTAATGGTTTAACATAGAAAACTTACCGTTGGCTCTCGATTCTAATCTATCACTCCGACAAACGGATTTCACTGAAGCTGTAACTTTCATCCCAGAACATAGTTTAGGGGCCATTACCTCTTCAACTATAGTCATTTTTCTTTCGATTGCAAACGTAACCAGTTTTTCAATGGTGTAATGGTTTTAACATAGAAAACTTACCGTTGGCTCTCGATTCTAATCTATCACTCCGATTTGCAAACGGATTTCACTGAAGCTGTAACTTTCATCCCAGAACATAGTTTAGGGGCCATTACCTCTTCAACTATAGTCATTTTTCTTTCGATTGCAAACGTAACCAGTTTTTCAATGGTGTAATGGTTTAACATAGAAAACTTACCGTTGGCTCTCGATTCTAATCTATCACTCCGATTTGCAAACGGATTTCACTGAAGCTGTAACTTTCATCCCAGAACATAGTTTAGGGGCCATTACCTCTTCAACTATAGTCATTTTTCTTTCGATTGCAAACGTAACCAGTTTTTCAATGGTGTAATGGTTTAACATAGAAAACTTACCGTTGGCTCTCGATTCTAATCTATCACTCCGATTTGCAAACGGATTTCACTGAAGCTGTAACTTTCATCCCAGAACATAGTTTAGGGGCCATTACCTCTTCAACTATAGTCATTTTTCTTTCGATTGCAAACGTAACCAGTTTTTCAATGGTGTAATGGTTTAACATAGAAAACTTACCGTTGGCTCTCGATTCTAATCTATCACTCCGATTTGCAAACGGATTTCACTGAAGCTGTAACTTTCATCCCAGAACATAGTTTAGGGGCCATTACCTCTTCAACTATAGTCATTTTTCTTTCGATTGCAAACGTAACCAGTTTTTTCAATGGTGTAATGGTTTAACATAGAAAACTTACCGTTGGCTCTCGATTCTAATCTATCACTCCGATTTGCAAACGGATTTCACTGAAGCTGTAACTTTCATCCCAGAACATAGTTTAGGGGCCATTACCTCTTCAACTATAGTCATTTTTCTTTCGATTGCAAACGTAACCAGTTTTTCAATGGTGTAATGGTTTAACATAGAAAACTTACCGTTGGCTCTCGATTCTAATCTATCACTCCGATTTGCAAACGGATTTCACTGAAGCTGTAACTTTCATCCCAGAACATAGTTTAGGGGCCATTACCTCTTCAACTATAGTCATTTTTCTTTCGATTGCAAACGTAACCAGTTTTTCAATGGTGTAATGGTTTAACATAGAAAACTTACCGTTGGCTCTCGATTCTAATCTATCACTCCGATTTGCAAACGGATTTCACTGAAGCTGTAACTTTCATCCCAGAACATAGTTTAGGGGCCATTACCTCTTCAACTATAGTCATTTTTCTTTCGATTGCAAACGTAACCAGTTTTTCAATGGTGTAATGGTTTAACATAGAAAACTTACCGTTGGCTCTCGATTCTAATCTATCACTCCGATTTGCAAACGGATTTCACTGAAGCTGTAACTTTCATCCCAGAACATAGTTTAGGGGCCATTACCTCTTCAACTATAGTCATTTTTCTTTCGATTGCAAACGTAACCAGTTTTTCAATGGTGTAATGGTTTAACATAGAAAACTTACCGTTGGCTCTCGATTCTAATCTATCACTCCGATTTGCAAACGGATTTCACTGAAGCTGTAACTTTCATCCCAGAACATAGTTTAGGGGCCATTACCTCTTCAACTATAGTCATTTTTCTTTCGATTGCAAACGTAACCAGTTTTTCAATGGTGTAATGGTTTAACATAGAAAACTTACCGTTGGCTCTCGATTCTAATCTATCACTCCGATTTGCAAACGGATTTCACTGAAGCTGTAACTTTCATCCCAGAACATAGTTTAGGGGCCATTACCTCTTCAACTATAGTCATTTTTCTTTCGATTGCAAACGTAACCAGTTTTTCAATGGTGTAATGGTTTAACATAGAAAACTTACCGTTGGCTCTCGATTCTAATCTATCACTCCGATTTGCAAACGGATTTCACTGAAGCTGTAACTTTCATCCCAGAACATAGTTTAGGGGCCATTACCTCTTCAACTATAGTCATTTTTCTTTCGATTGCAAACGTAACCAGTTTTTCAATGGTGTAATGGTTTAACATAGAAAACTTACCGTTGGCTCTCGATTCTAATCTATCACTCCGATTTGCAAACTGGATTTCACTGAAGCTGTAACTTTCATCCCAGAACATAGTTTAGGGGCCATTACCTCTTCAACTATAGTCATTTTTCTTTCGATTGCAAACGTAACCAGTTTTTCAATGGTGTAATGGTTTTAACATAGAAAACTTACCGTTGGCTCTCGATTCTAATCTATCACTCCGATTTGCAAACGGATTTCACTGAAGCTGTAACTTTCATCCCAGAACATAGTTTAGGGGCCATTACCTCTTCAACTATAGTCATTTTTCTTTCGATTGCAAACGTAACCAGTTTTTCAATGGTGTAATGGTTTAACATAGAAAACTTACCGTTGGCTCTCGATTCTAATCTATCACTCCGATTTGCAAACGGATTTCACTGAAGCTGTAACTTTCATCCCAGAACATAGTTTAGGGGCCATTACCTCTTCAACTATAGTCATTTTTCTTTCGATTGCAAACGTAACCAGTTTTTCAATGGTGTAATGGTTTAACATAGAAAACTTACCGTTGGCTCTCGATTCTAATCTATCACTCCGATTTGCAAACGGATTTCACTGAAGCTGTAACTTTCATCCCAGAACATAGTTTAGGGGCCATTACCTCTTCAACTATAGTCATTTTTCTTTCGATTGCAAACGTAACCAGTTTTTCAATGGTGTAATGGTTTAACATAGAAAACTTACCGTTGGCTCTCGATTCTAATCTATCACTCCGATTTGCAAACGGATTTCACTGAAGCTGTAACTTTCATCCCAGAACATAGTTTAGGGGCCATTACCTCTTCAACTATAGTCATTTTTCTTTCGATTGCAAACGTAACCAGTTTTTCAATGGTGTAATGGTTTAACATAGAAAACTTACCGTTGGCTCTCGATTCTAATCTATCACTCCGATTTGCAAATGGATTTCACTGAAGCTGTAACTTTCATCCCAGAACATAGTTTAGGGGCCATTACCTCTTCAACTATAGTCATTTTTCTTTCGATTGCAAACGTAACCAGTTTTTCAATGGTGTAATGGTTTAACATAGAAAACTTACCGTTGGCTCTCGATTCTAATCTATCACTCCGATTTGCAAACGGATTTCACTGAAGCTGTAACTTTCATCCCAGAACATAGTTTAGGGGCCATTACCTCTTCAACTATAGTCATTTTTCTTTCGATTGCAAACGTAACCAGTTTTTCAATGGTGTAATGGTTTAACATAGAAAACTTACCGTTGGCTCTCGATTCTAATCTATCACTCCGATTTGCAAACGGATTTCACTGAAGCTGTAACTTTCATCCCAGAACATAGTTTAGGGGCCATTACCTCTTCAACTATAGTCATTTTTCTTTCGATTGCAAACGTAACCAGTTTTTCAATGGTGTAATGGTTTAACATAGAAAACTTACCGTTGGCTCTCGATTCTAATCTATCACTCCGATTTGCAAACGGATTTCACTGAAGCTGTAACTTTCATCCAGAACATAGTTTAGGGGCCATTACCTCTTCAACTATAGTCATTTTTCTTTCGATTGCAAACGTAACCAGTTTTTCAATGGTGTAATGGTTTAACATAGAAAACTTACCGTTGGCTCTCGATTCTAATCTATCACTCCGATTTGCAAACGGATTTCACTGAAGCTGTAACTTTCATCCCAGAACATAGTTTAGGGGCCATTACCTCTTCAACTATAGTCATTTTTCTTTCGATTGCAAACGTAACCAGTTTTTCAATGGTGTAATGGTTTAACATAGAAAACTTACCGTTGGCTCTCGATTCTAATCTATCACTCCGATTTGCAAACGGATTTCACTGAAGCTGTAACTTTCATCCCAGAACATAGTTTAGGGGCCATTACCTCTTCAACTATAGTCATTTTTCTTTCGATTGCAAACGTAACCAGTTTTTCAATGGTGTAATGGTTTAACATAGAAAACTTACCGTTGGCTCTCGATTCTAATCTATCACTCCGATTTGCAAACGGATTTCACTGAAGCTGTAACTTTCATCCCAGAACATAGTTTAGGGGCCATTACCTCTTCAACTATAGTCATTTTTCTTTCGATTGCAAACGTAACCAGTTTTTCAATGGTGTAATGGTTTAACATAGAAAACTTACCGTTGGCTCTCGATTCTAATCTATCACTCCGATTTGCAAACGGATTTCACTGAAGCTGTAACTTTCATCCCAGAACATAGTTTAGGGGCCATTACCTCTTCAACTATAGTCATTTTTCTTTCGATTGCAAACGTAACCAGTTTTTCAATGGTGTAATGGTTTAACATAGAAAACTTACCGTTGGCTCTCGATTCTAATCTATCACTCCGATTTGCAAACGGATTTCACTGAAGCTGTAACTTTCATCCCAGAACATAGTTTAGGGGCCATTACCTCTTCAACTATAGTCATTTTTCTTTCGATTGCAAACGTAACCAGTTTTTCAATGGTGTAATGGTTTAACATAGAAAACTTACCGTTGGCTCTCGATTCTAATCTATCACTCCGATTTGCAAACGGATTTCACTGAAGCTGTAACTTTCATCCCAGAACATAGTTTAGGGGCCATTACCTCTTCAACTATAGTCATTTTTCTTTCGATTGCAAACGTAACCAGTTTTTCAATGGTGTAATGGTTTAACATAGAAAACTTACCGTTGGCTCTCGATTCTAATCTATCACTCCGATTTGCAAACGGATTTCACTGAAGCTGTAACTTTCATCCCAGAACATAGTTTAGGGGCCATTACCTCTTCAACTATAGTCATTTTTCTTTCGATTGCAAACGTAACCAGTTTTTCAATGGTGTAATGGTTTAACATAGAAAACTTACCGTTGGCTCTCGATTCTAATCTATCACTCCGATTTGCAAACGGATTTCACTGAAGCTGTAACTTTCATCCCAGAACATAGTTTAGGGGCCATTACCTCTTCAACTATAGTCATTTTTCTTTCGATTGCAAACGTAACCAGTTTTTCAATGGTGTAATGGTTTAACATAGAAAACTTACCGTTGGCTCTCGATTCTAATCTATCACTCCGATTTGCAAACGGATTTCACTGAAGCTGTAACTTTCATCCCAGAACATAGTTTAGGGGCCATTACCTCTTCAACTATAGTCATTTTTCTTTCGATTGCAAACGTAACCAGTTTTTCAATGGTGTAATGGTTTAACATAGAAAACTTACCGTTGGCTCTCGATTCTAATCTATCACTCCGATTTGCAAACGGATTTCACTGAAGCTGTAACTTTCATCCCAGAACATAGTTTAGGGGCCATTACCTCTTCAACTATAGTCATTTTTCTTTCGATTGCAAACGTAACCAGTTTTTCAATGGTGTAATGGTTTAACATAGAAAACTTACCGTTGGCTCTCGATTCTAATCTATCACTCCGATTTGCAAACGGATTTCACTGAAGCTGTAACTTTCATCCCAGAACATAGTTTAGGGGCCATTACCTCTTCAACTATAGTCATTTTTCTTTCGATTGCAAACGTAACCAGTTTTTCAATGGTGTAATGGTTTAACATAGAAAACTTACCGTTGGCTCTCGATTCTAATCTATCACTCCGATTTGCAAACGGATTTCACTGAAGCTGTAACTTTCATCCCAGAACATAGTTTAGGGGCCATTACCTCTTCAACTATAGTCATTTTTCTTTCGATTGCAAACGTAACCAGTTTTTCAATGGTGTAATGGTTTAACATAGAAAACTTACCGTTGGCTCTCGATTCTAATCTATCACTCCGATTTGCAAACGGATTTCACTGAAGCTGTAACTTTCATCCCAGAACATAGTTTAGGGGCCATTACCTCTTCAACTATAGTCATTTTTCTTTCGATTGCAAACGTAACCAGTTTTTCAATGGTGTAATGGTTTAACATAGAAAACTTACCGTTGGCTCTCGATTCTAATCTATCACTCCGATTTGCAAACGGATTTCACTGAAGCTGTAACTTTCATCCCAGAACATAGTTTAGGGGCCATTACCTCTTCAACTATAGTCATTTTTCTTTCGATTGCAAACGTAACCAGTTTTTCAATGGTGTAATGGTTTAACATAGAAAACTTACCGTTGGCTCTCGATTCTAATCTATCACTCCGATTTGCAAACGGATTTCACTGAAGCTGTAACTTTCATCCCAGAACATAGTTTAGGGGCCATTACCTCTTCAACTATAGTCATTTTTCTTTCGATTGCAAACGTAACCAGTTTTTCAATGGTGTAATGGTTTAACATAGAAAACTTACCGTTGGCTCTCGATTCTAATCTATCACTCCGATTTGCAAACGGATTTCACTGAAGCTGTAACTTTCATCCCAGAACATAGTTTAGGGGCCATTACCTCTTCAACTATAGTCATTTTTCTTTCGATTGCAAACGTAACCAGTTTTTCAATGGTGTAATGGTTTAACATAGAAAACTTACCGTTGGCTCTCGATTCTAATCTATCACTCCGATTTGCAAACGGATTTCACTGAAGCTGTAACTTTCATCCCAGAACATAGTTTAGGGGCCATTACCTCTTCAACTATAGTCATTTTTCTTTCGATTGCAAACGTAACCAGTTTTTCAATGGTGTAATGGTTTAACATAGAAAACTTACCGTTGGCTCTCGATTCTAATCTATCACTCCGATTTGCAAACGGATTTCACTGAAGCTGTAACTTTCATCCCAGAACATAGTTTAGGGGCCATTACCTCTTCAACTATAGTCATTTTTCTTTCGATTGCAAACGTAACCAGTTTTTCAATGGTGTAATGGTTTAACATAGAAAACTTACCGTTGGCTCTCGATTCTAATCTATCACTCCGATTTGCAAACGGATTTCACTGAAGCTGTAACTTTCATCCCAGAACATAGTTTAGGGGCCATTACCTCTTCAACTATAGTCATTTTTCTTTCGATTGCAAACGTAACCAGTTTTTCAATGGTGTAATGGTTTAACATAGAAAACTTACCGTTGGCTCTCGATTCTAATCTATCACTCCGATTTGCAAACGGATTTCACTGAAGCTGTAACTTTCATCCCAGAACATAGTTTAGGGGCCATTACCTCTTCAACTATAGTCATTTTTCTTTCGATTGCAAACGTAACCAGTTTTTCAATGGTGTAATGGTTTAACATAGAAAACTTACCGTTGGCTCTCGATTCTAATCTATCACTCCGATTTGCAAACGGATTTCACTGAAGCTGTAACTTTCATCCCAGAACATAGTTTAGGGGCCATTACCTCTTCAACTATAGTCATTTTTCTTTCGATTGCAAACGTAACCAGTTTTTCAATGGTGTAATGGTTTAACATAGAAAACTTACCGTTGGCTCTCGATTCTAATCTATCACTCCGATTTGCAAACGGATTTCACTGAAGCTGTAACTTTCATCCCAGAACATAGTTTAGGGGCCATTACCTCTTCAACTATAGTCATTTTTCTTTCGATTGCAAACGTAACCAGTTTTTCAATGGTGTAATGGTTTAACATAGAAAACTTACCGTTGGCTCTCGATTCTAATCTATCACTCCGATTTGCAAACGGATTTCACTGAAGCTGTAACTTTCATCCCAGAACATAGTTTAGGGGCCATTACCTCTTCAACTATAGTCATTTTTCTTTCGATTGCAAACGTAACCAGTTTTTCAATGGTGTAATGGTTTAACATAGAAAACTTACCGTTGGCTCTCGATTCTAATCTATCACTCCGATTTGCAAACGGATTTCACTGAAGCTGTAACTTTCATCCCAGAACATAGTTTAGGGGCCATTACCTCTTCAACTATAGTCATTTTTCTTTCGATTGCAAACGTAACCAGTTTTTCAATGGTGTAATGGTTTAACATAGAAAACTTACCGTTGGCTCTCGATTCTAATCTATCACTCCGATTTGCAAACGGATTTCACTGAAGCTGTAACTTTCATCCCAGAACATAGTTTAGGGGCCATTACCTCTTCAACTATAGTCATTTTTCTTTCGATTGCAAACGTAACCAGTTTTTCAATGGTGTAATGGTTTAACATAGAAAACTTACCGTTGGCTCTCGATTCTAATCTATCACTCCGATTTGCAAACGGATTTCACTGAAGCTGTAACTTTCATCCCAGAACATAGTTTAGGGGCCATTACCTCTTCAACTATAGTCATTTTTCTTTCGATTGCAAACGTAACCAGTTTTTCAATGGTGTAATGGTTTAACATAGAAAACTTACCGTTGGCTCTCGATTCTAATCTATCACTCCGATTTGCAAACGGATTTCACTGAAGCTGTAACTTTCATCCCAGAACATAGTTTAGGGGCCATTACCTCTTCAACTATAGTCATTTTTCTTTCGATTGCAAACGTAACCAGTTTTTCAATGGTGTAATGGTTTAACATAGAAAACTTACCGTTGGCTCTCGATTCTAATCTATCACTCCGATTTGCAAACGGATTTCACTGAAGCTGTAACTTTCATCCCAGAACATAGTTTAGGGGCCATTACCTCTTCAACTATAGTCATTTTTCTTTCGATTGCAAACGTAACCAGTTTTTCAATGGTGTAATGGTTTAACATAGAAAACTTACCGTTGGCTCTCGATTCTAATCTATCACTCCGATTTGCAAACGGATTTCACTGAAGCTGTAACTTTCATCCCAGAACATAGTTTAGGGGCCATTACCTCTTCAACTATAGTCATTTTTCTTTCGATTGCAAACGTAACCAGTTTTTCAATGGTGTAATGGTTTAACATAGAAAACTTACCGTTGGCTCTCGATTCTAATCTATCACTCCGATTTGCAAACGGATTTCACTGAAGCTGTAACTTTCATCCCAGAACATAGTTTAGGGGCCATTACCTCTTCAACTATAGTCATTTTTCTTTCGATTGCAAACGTAACCAGTTTTTCAATGGTGTAATGGTTTAACATAGAAAACTTACCGTTGGCTCTCGATTCTAATCTATCACTCCGATTTGCAAACGGATTTCACTGAAGCTGTAACTTTCATCCCAGAACATAGTTTAGGGGCCATTACCTCTTCAACTATAGTCATTTTTCTTTCGATTGCAAACGTAACCAGTTTTTCAATGGTGTAATGGTTTAACATAGAAAACTTACCGTTGGCTCTCGATTCTAATCTATCACTCCGATTTGCAAACGGATTTCACTGAAGCTGTAACTTTCATCCCAGAACATAGTTTAGGGGCCATTACCTCTTCAACTATAGTCATTTTTCTTTCGATTGCAAACGTAACCAGTTTTTCAATGGTGTAATGGTTTAACATAGAAAACTTACCGTTGGCTCTCGATTCTAATCTATCACTCCGATTTGCAAACGGATTTCACTGAAGCTGTAACTTTCATCCCAGAACATAGTTTAGGGGCCATTACCTCTTCAACTATAGTCATTTTTCTTTCGATTGCAAACGTAACCAGTTTTTCAATGGTGTAATGGTTTAACATAGAAAACTTACCGTTGGCTCTCGATTCTAATCTATCACTCCGATTTGCAAACGGATTTCACTGAAGCTGTAACTTTCATCCCAGAACATAGTTTAGGGGCCATTACCTCTTCAACTATAGTCATTTTTCTTTCGATTGCAAACGTAACCAGTTTTTCAATGGTGTAATGGTTTAACATAGAAAACTTACCGTTGGCTCTCGATTCTAATCTATCACTCCGATTTGCAAACGGATTTCACTGAAGCTGTAACTTTCATCCCAGAACATAGTTTAGGGGCCATTACCTCTTCAACTATAGTCATTTTTCTTTCGATTGCAAACGTAACCAGTTTTTCAATGGTGTAATGGTTTAACATAGAAAACTTACCGTTGGCTCTCGATTCTAATCTATCACTCCGATTTGCAAACGGATTTCACTGAAGCTGTAACTTTCATCCCAGAACATAGTTTAGGGGCCATTACCTCTTCAACTATAGTCATTTTTCTTTCGATTGCAAACGTAACCAGTTTTTCAATGGTGTAATGGTTTAACATAGAAAACTTACCGTTGGCTCTCGATTCTAATCTATCACTCCGATTTGCAAACGGATTTCACTGAAGCTGTAACTTTCATCCCAGAACATAGTTTAGGGGCCATTACCTCTTCAACTATAGTCATTTTTCTTTCGATTGCAAACGTAACCAGTTTTTCAATGGTGTAATGGTTTAACATAGAAAACTTACCGTTGGCTCTCGATTCTAATCTATCACTCCGATTTGCAAACGGATTTCACTGAAGCTGTAACTTTCATCCCAGAACATAGTTTAGGGGCCATTACCTCTTCAACTATAGTCATTTTTCTTTCGATTGCAAACGTAACCAGTTTTTCAATGGTGTAATGGTTTAACATAGAAAACTTACCGTTGGCTCTCGATTCTAATCTATCACTCCGATTTGCAAACGGATTTCACTGAAGCTGTAACTTTCATCCCAGAACATAGTTTAGGGGCCATTACCTCTTCAACTATAGTCATTTTTCTTTCGATTGCAAACGTAACCAGTTTTTCAATGGTGTAATGGTTTAACATAGAAAACTTACCGTTGGCTCTCGATTCTAATCTATCACTCCGATTTGCAAACGGATTTCACTGAAGCTGTAACTTTCATCCCAGAACATAGTTTAGGGGCCATTACCTCTTCAACTATAGTCATTTTTCTTTCGATTGCAAACGTAACCAGTTTTTCAATGGTGTAATGGTTTAACATAGAAAACTTACCGTTGGCTCTCGATTCTAATCTATCACTCCGATTTGCAAACGGATTTCACTGAAGCTGTAACTTTCATCCCAGAACATAGTTTAGGGGCCATTACCTCTTCAACTATAGTCATTTTTCTTTCGATTGCAAACGTAACCAGTTTTTCAATGGTGTAATGGTTTAACATAGAAAACTTACCGTTGGCTCTCGATTCTAATCTATCACTCCGATTTGCAAACGGATTTCACTGAAGCTGTAACTTTCATCCCAGAACATAGTTTAGGGGCCATTACCTCTTCAACTATAGTCATTTTTCTTTCGATTGCAAACGTAACCAGTTTTTCAATGGTGTAATGGTTTAACATAGAAAACTTACCGTTGGCTCTCGATTCTAATCTATCACTCCGATTTGCAAACGGATTTCACTGAAGCTGTAACTTTCATCCCAGAACATAGTTTAGGGGCCATTACCTCTTCAACTATAGTCATTTTTCTTTCGATTGCAAACGTAACCAGTTTTTCAATGGTGTAATGGTTTAACATAGAAAACTTACCGTTGGCTCTCGATTCTAATCTATCACTCCGATTTGCAAACGGATTTCACTGAAGCTGTAACTTTCATCCCAGAACATAGTTTAGGGGCCATTACCTCTTCAACTATAGTCATTTTTCTTTCGATTGCAAACGTAACCAGTTTTTCAATGGTGTAATGGTTTAACATAGAAAACTTACCGTTGGCTCTCGATTCTAATCTATCACTCCGATTTGCAAACGGATTTCACTGAAGCTGTAACTTTCATCCCAGAACATAGTTTAGGGGCCATTACCTCTTCAACTATAGTCATTTTTCTTTCGATTGCAAACGTAACCAGTTTTTCAATGGTGTAATGGTTTAACATAGAAAACTTACCGTTGGCTCTCGATTCTAATCTATCACTCCGATTTGCAAACGGATTTCACTGAAGCTGTAACTTTCATCCCAGAACATAGTTTAGGGGCCATTACCTCTTCAACTATAGTCATTTTTCTTTCGATTGCAAACGTAACCAGTTTTTCAATGGTGTAATGGTTTAACATAGAAAACTTACCGTTGGCTCTCGATTCTAATCTATCACTCCGATTTGCAAACGGATTTCACTGAAGCTGTAACTTTCATCCCAGAACATAGTTTAGGGGCCATTACCTCTTCAACTATAGTCATTTTTCTTTCGATTGCAAACGTAACCAGTTTTTCAATGGTGTAATGGTTTAACATAGAAAACTTACCGTTGGCTCTCGATTCTAATCTATCACTCCGATTTGCAAACGGATTTCACTGAAGCTGTAACTTTCATCCCAGAACATAGTTTAGGGGCCATTACCTCTTCAACTATAGTCATTTTTCTTTCGATTGCAAACGTAACCAGTTTTTCAATGGTGTAATGGTTTAACATAGAAAACTTACCGTTGGCTCTCGATTCTAATCTATCACTCCGATTTGCAAACGGATTTCACTGAAGCTGTAACTTTCATCCCAGAACATAGTTTAGGGGCCATTACCTCTTCAACTATAGTCATTTTTCTTTCGATTGCAAACGTAACCAGTTTTTCAATGGTGTAATGGTTTAACATAGAAAACTTACCGTTGGCTCTCGATTCTAATCTATCACTCCGATTTGCAAACGGATTTCACTGAAGCTGTAACTTTCATCCCAGAACATAGTTTAGGGGCCATTACCTCTTCAACTATAGTCATTTTTCTTTCGATTGCAAACGTAACCAGTTTTTCAATGGTGTAATGGTTTAACATAGAAAACTTACCGTTGGCTCTCGATTCTAATCTATCACTCCGATTTGCAAACGGATTTCACTGAAGCTGTAACTTTCATCCCAGAACATAGTTTAGGGGCCATTACCTCTTCAACTATAGTCATTTTTCTTTCGATTGCAAACGTAACCAGTTTTTCAATGGTGTAATGGTTTAACATAGAAAACTTACCGTTGGCTCTCGATTCTAATCTATCACTCCGATTTGCAAACGGATTTCACTGAAGCTGTAACTTTCATCCCAGAACATAGTTTAGGGGCCATTACCTCTTCAACTATAGTCATTTTTCTTTCGATTGCAAACGTAACCAGTTTTTCAATGGTGTAATGGTTTAACATAGAAAACTTACCGTTGGCTCTCGATTCTAATCTATCACTCCGATTTGCAAACGGATTTCACTGAAGCTGTAACTTTCATCCCAGAACATAGTTTAGGGGCCATTACCTCTTCAACTATAGTCATTTTTCTTTCGATTGCAAACGTAACCAGTTTTTCAATGGTGTAATGGTTTAACATATAGAAAACTTACCGTTGGCTCTCGATTCTAATCTATCACTCCGATTTGCAAACGGATTTCACTGAAGCTGTAACTTTCATCCCAGAACATAGTTTAGGGGCCATTACCTCTTCAACTATAGTCATTTTTCTTTCGATTGCAAACGTAACCAGTTTTTCAATGGTGTAATGGTTTAACATAGAAAACTTACCGTTGGCTCTCGATTCTAATCTATCACTCCGATTTGCAAACGGATTTCACTGAAGCTGTAACTTTCATCCCAGAACATAGTTTAGGGGCCATTACCTCTTCAACTATAGTCATTTTTCTTTCGATTGCAAACGTAACCAGTTTTTCAATGGTGTAATGGTTTAACATAGAAAACTTACCGTTGGCTCTCGATTCTAATCTATCACTCCGATTTGCAAACGGATTTCACTGAAGCTGTAACTTTCATCCCAGAACATAGTTTAGGGGCCATTACCTCTTCAACTATAGTCATTTTTCTTTCGATTGCAAACGTAACCAGTTTTTCAATGGTGTAATGGTTTAACATAGAAAACTTACCGTTGGCTCTCGATTCTAATCTATCACTCCGATTTGCAAACGGATTTCACTGAAGCTGTAACTTTCATCCCAGAACATAGTTTAGGGGCCATTACCTCTTCAACTATAGTCATTTTTCTTTCGATTGCAAACGTAACCAGTTTTTCAATGGTGTAATGGTTTAACATAGAAAACTTACCGTTGGCTCTCGATTCTAATCTATCACTCCGATTTGCAAACGGATTTCACTGAAGCTGTAACTTTCATCCCAGAACATAGTTTAGGGGCCATTACCTCTTCAACTATAGTCATTTTTCTTTCGATTGCAAACGTAACCAGTTTTTCAATGGTGTAATGGTTTAACATAGAAAACTTACCGTTGGCTCTCGATTCTAATCTATCACTCCGATTTGCAAACGGATTTCACTGAAGCTGTAACTTTCATCCCAGAACATAGTTTAGGGGCCATTACCTCTTCAACTATAGTCATTTTTCTTTCGATTGCAAACGTAACCAGTTTTTCAATGGTGTAATGGTTTAACATAGAAAACTTACCGTTGGCTCTCGATTCTAATCTATCACTCCGATTTGCAAACGGATTTCACTGAAGCTGTAACTTTCATCCCAGAACATAGTTTAGGGGCCATTACCTCTTCAACTATAGTCATTTTTCTTTCGATTGCAAACGTAACCAGTTTTTCAATGGTGTAATGGTTTAACATAGAAAACTTACCGTTGGCTCTCGATTCTAATCTATCACTCCGATTTGCAAACGGATTTCACTGAAGCTGTAACTTTCATCCCAGAACATAGTTTAGGGGCCATTACCTCTTCAACTATAGTCATTTTTCTTTCGATTGCAAACGTAACCAGTTTTTCAATGGTGTAATGGTTTAACATAGAAAACTTACCGTTGGCTCTCGATTCTAATCTATCACTCCGATTTGCAAACGGATTTCACTGAAGCTGTAACTTTCATCCCAGAACATAGTTTAGGGGCCATTACCTCTTCAACTATAGTCATTTTTCTTTCGATTGCAAACGTAACCAGTTTTTCAATGGTGTAATGGTTTAACATAGAAAACTTACCGTTGGCTCTCGATTCTAATCTATCACTCCGATTTGCAAACGGATTTCACTGAAGCTGTAACTTTCATCCCAGAACATAGTTTAGGGGCCATTACCTCTTCAACTATAGTCATTTTTCTTTCGATTGCAAACGTAACCAGTTTTTCAATGGTGTAATGGTTTAACATAGAAAACTTACCGTTGGCTCTCGATTCTAATCTATCACTCCGATTTGCAAACGGATTTCACTGAAGCTGTAACTTTCATCCCAGAACATAGTTTAGGGGCCATTACCTCTTCAACTATAGTCATTTTTCTTTCGATTGCAAACGTAACCAGTTTTTCAATGGTGTAATGGTTTAACATAGAAAACTTACCGTTGGCTCTCGATTCTAATCTATCACTCCGATTTGCAAACGGATTTCACTGAAGCTGTAACTTTCATCCCAGAACATAGTTTAGGGGCCATTACCTCTTCAACTATAGTCATTTTTCTTTCGATTGCAAACGTAACCAGTTTTTCAATGGTGTAATGGTTTAACATAGAAAACTTACCGTTGGCTCTCGATTCTAATCTATCACTCCGATTTGCAAACGGATTTCACTGAAGCTGTAACTTTCATCCCAGAACATAGTTTAGGGGCCATTACCTCTTCAACTATAGTCATTTTTCTTTCGATTGCAAACGTAACCAGTTTTTCAATGGTGTAATGGTTTAACATAGAAAACTTACCGTTGGCTCTCGATTCTAATCTATCACTCCGATTTGCAAACGGATTTCACTGAAGCTGTAACTTTCATCCCAGAACATAGTTTAGGGGCCATTACCTCTTCAACTATAGTCATTTTTCTTTCGATTGCAAACGTAACCAGTTTTTCAATGGTGTAATGGTTTAACATAGAAAACTTACCGTTGGCTCTCGATTCTAATCTATCACTCCGATTTGCAAACGGATTTCACTGAAGCTGTAACTTTCATCCCAGAACATAGTTTAGGGGCCATTACCTCTTCAACTATAGTCATTTTTCTTTCGATTGCAAACGTAACCAGTTTTTCAATGGTGTAATGGTTTAACATAGAAAACTTACCGTTGGCTCTCGATTCTAATCTATCACTCCGATTTGCAAACGGATTTCACTGAAGCTGTAACTTTCATCCCAGAACATAGTTTAGGGGCCATTACCTCTTCAACTATAGTCATTTTTCTTTCGATTGCAAACGTAACCAGTTTTTCAATGGTGTAATGGTTTAACATAGAAAACTTACCGTTGGCTCTCGATTCTAATCTATCACTCCGATTTGCAAACGGATTTCACTGAAGCTGTAACTTTCATCCCAGAACATAGTTTAGGGGCCATTACCTCTTCAACTATAGTCATTTTTCTTTCGATTGCAAACGTAACCAGTTTTTCAATGGTGTAATGGTTTAACATAGAAAACTTACCGTTGGCTCTCGATTCTAATCTATCACTCCGATTTGCAAACGGATTTCACTGAAGCTGTAACTTTCATCCCAGAACATAGTTTAGGGGCCATTACCTCTTCAACTATAGTCATTTTTCTTTCGATTGCAAACGTAACCAGTTTTTCAATGGTGTAATGGTTTAACATAGAAAACTTACCGTTGGCTCTCGATTCTAATCTATCACTCCGATTTGCAAACGGATTTCACTGAAGCTGTAACTTTCATCCCAGAACATAGTTTAGGGGCCATTACCTCTTCAACTATAGTCATTTTTCTTTCGATTGCAAACGTAACCAGTTTTTCAATGGTGTAATGGTTTAACATAGAAAACTTACCGTTGGCTCTCGATTCTAATCTATCACTCCGATTTGCAAACGGATTTCACTGAAGCTGTAACTTTCATCCCAGAACATAGTTTAGGGGCCATTACCTCTTCAACTATAGTCATTTTTCTTTCGATTGCAAACGTAACCAGTTTTTCAATGGTGTAATGGTTTAACATAGAAAACTTACCGTTGGCTCTCGATTCTAATCTATCACTCCGATTTGCAAACGGATTTCACTGAAGCTGTAACTTTCATCCCAGAACATAGTTTAGGGGCCATTACCTCTTCAACTATAGTCATTTTTCTTTCGATTGCAAACGTAACCAGTTTTTCAATGGTGTAATGGTTTAACATAGAAAACTTACCGTTGGCTCTCGATTCTAATCTATCACTCCGATTTGCAAACGGATTTCACTGAAGCTGTAACTTTCATCCCAGAACATAGTTTAGGGGCCATTACCTCTTCAACTATAGTCATTTTTCTTTCGATTGCAAACGTAACCAGTTTTTCAATGGTGTAATGGTTTAACATAGAAAACTTACCGTTGGCTCTCGATTCTAATCTATCACTCCGATTTGCAAACGGATTTCACTGAAGCTGTAACTTTCATCCCAGAACATAGTTTAGGGGCCATTACCTCTTCAACTATAGTCATTTTTCTTTCGATTGCAAACGTAACCAGTTTTTCAATGGTGTAATGGTTTAACATAGAAAACTTACCGTTGGCTCTCGATTCTAATCTATCACTCCGATTTGCAAACGGATTTCACTGAAGCTGTAACTTTCATCCCAGAACATAGTTTAGGGGCCATTACCTCTTCAACTATAGTCATTTTTCTTTCGATTGCAAACGTAACCAGTTTTTCAATGGTGTAATGGTTTAACATAGAAAACTTACCGTTGGCTCTCGATTCTAATCTATCACTCCGATTTGCAAACGGATTTCACTGAAGCTGTAACTTTCATCCCAGAACATAGTTTAGGGGCCATTACCTCTTCAACTATAGTCATTTTTCTTTCGATTGCAAACGTAACCAGTTTTTCAATGGTGTAATGGTTTAACATAGAAAACTTACCGTTGGCTCTCGATTCTAATCTATCACTCCGATTTGCAAACGGATTTCACTGAAGCTGTAACTTTCATCCCAGAACATAGTTTAGGGGCCATTACCTCTTCAACTATAGTCATTTTTCTTTCGATTGCAAACGTAACCAGTTTTTCAATGGTGTAATGGTTTAACATAGAAAACTTACCGTTGGCTCTCGATTCTAATCTATCACTCCGATTTGCAAACGGATTTCACTGAAGCTGTAACTTTCATCCCAGAACATAGTTTAGGGGCCATTACCTCTTCAACTATAGTCATTTTTCTTTCGATTGCAAACGTAACCAGTTTTTCAATGGTGTAATGGTTTAACATAGAAAACTTACCGTTGGCTCTCGATTCTAATCTATCACTCCGATTTGCAAACGGATTTCACTGAAGCTGTAACTTTCATCCCAGAACATAGTTTAGGGGCCATTACCTCTTCAACTATAGTCATTTTTCTTTCGATTGCAAACGTAACCAGTTTTTCAATGGTGTAATGGTTTAACATAGAAAACTTACCGTTGGCTCTCGATTCTAATCTATCACTCCGATTTGCAAACGGATTTCACTGAAGCTGTAACTTTCATCCCAGAACATAGTTTAGGGGCCATTACCTCTTCAACTATAGTCATTTTTCTTTCGATTGCAAACGTAACCAGTTTTTCAATGGTGTAATGGTTTAACATAGAAAACTTACCGTTGGCTCTCGATTCTAATCTATCACTCCGATTTGCAAACGGATTTCACTGAAGCTGTAACTTTCATCCCAGAACATAGTTTAGGGGCCATTACCTCTTCAACTATAGTCATTTTTCTTTCGATTGCAAACGTAACCAGTTTTTCAATGGTGTAATGGTTTAACATAGAAAACTTACCGTTGGCTCTCGATTCTAATCTATCACTCCGATTTGCAAACGGATTTCACTGAAGCTGTAACTTTCATCCCAGAACATAGTTTAGGGGCCATTACCTCTTCAACTATAGTCATTTTTCTTTCGATTGCAAACGTAACCAGTTTTTCAATGGTGTAATGGTTTAACATAGAAAACTTACCGTTGGCTCTCGATTCTAATCTATCACTCCGATTTGCAAACGGATTTCACTGAAGCTGTAACTTTCATCCCAGAACATAGTTTAGGGGCCATTACCTCTTCAACTATAGTCATTTTTCTTTCGATTGCAAACGTAACCAGTTTTTCAATGGTGTAATGGTTTAACATAGAAAACTTACCGTTGGCTCTCGATTCTAATCTATCACTCCGATTTGCAAACGGATTTCACTGAAGCTGTAACTTTCATCCCAGAACATAGTTTAGGGGCCATTACCTCTTCAACTATAGTCATTTTTCTTTCGATTGCAAACGTAACCAGTTTTTCAATGGTGTAATGGTTTAACATAGAAAACTTACCGTTGGCTCTCGATTCTAATCTATCACTCCGATTTGCAAACGGATTTCACTGAAGCTGTAACTTTCATCCCAGAACATAGTTTAGGGGCCATTACCTCTTCAACTATAGTCATTTTTCTTTCGATTGCAAACGTAACCAGTTTTTCAATGGTGTAATGGTTTAACATAGAAAACTTACCGTTGGCTCTCGATTCTAATCTATCACTCCGATTTGCAAACGGATTTCACTGAAGCTGTAACTTTCATCCCAGAACATAGTTTAGGGGCCATTACCTCTTCAACTATAGTCATTTTTCTTTCGATTGCAAACGTAACCAGTTTTTCAATGGTGTAATGGTTTAACATAGAAAACTTACCGTTGGCTCTCGATTCTAATCTATCACTCCGATTTGCAAACGGATTTCACTGAAGCTGTAACTTTCATCCCAGAACATAGTTTAGGGGCCATTACCTCTTCAACTATAGTCATTTTTCTTTCGATTGCAAACGTAACCAGTTTTTCAATGGTGTAATGGTTTAACATAGAAAACTTACCGTTGGCTCTCGATTCTAATCTATCACTCCGATTTGCAAACGGATTTCACTGAAGCTGTAACTTTCATCCCAGAACATAGTTTAGGGGCCATTACCTCTTCAACTATAGTCATTTTTCTTTCGATTGCAAACGTAACCAGTTTTTCAATGGTGTAATGGTTTAACATAGAAAACTTACCGTTGGCTCTCGATTCTAATCTATCACTCCGATTTGCAAACGGATTTCACTGAAGCTGTAACTTTCATCCCAGAACATAGTTTAGGGGCCATTACCTCTTCAACTATAGTCATTTTTCTTTCGATTGCAAACGTAACCAGTTTTTCAATGGTGTAATGGTTTAACATAGAAAACTTACCGTTGGCTCTCGATTCTAATCTATCACTCCGATTTGCAAACGGATTTCACTGAAGCTGTAACTTTCATCCCAGAACATAGTTTAGGGGCCATTACCTCTTCAACTATAGTCATTTTTCTTTCGATTGCAAACGTAACCAGTTTTTCAATGGTGTAATGGTTTAACATAGAAAACTTACCGTTGGCTCTCGATTCTAATCTATCACTCCGATTTGCAAACGGATTTCACTGAAGCTGTAACTTTCATCCCAGAACATAGTTTAGGGGCCATTACCTCTTCAACTATAGTCATTTTTCTTTCGATTGCAAACGTAACCAGTTTTTCAATGGTGTAATGGTTTAACATAGAAAACTTACCGTTGGCTCTCGATTCTAATCTATCACTCCGATTTGCAAACGGATTTCACTGAAGCTGTAACTTTCATCCCAGAACATAGTTTAGGGGCCATTACCTCTTCAACTATAGTCATTTTTCTTTCGATTGCAAACGTAACCAGTTTTTCAATGGTGTAATGGTTTAACATAGAAAACTTACCGTTGGCTCTCGATTCTAATCTATCACTCCGATTTGCAAACGGATTTCACTGAAGCTGTAACTTTCATCCCAGAACATAGTTTAGGGGCCATTACCTCTTCAACTATAGTCATTTTTCTTTCGATTGCAAACGTAACCAGTTTTTCAATGGTGTAATGGTTTAACATAGAAAACTTACCGTTGGCTCTCGATTCTAATCTATCACTCCGATTTGCAAACGGATTTCACTGAAGCTGTAACTTTCATCCCAGAACATAGTTTAGGGGCCATTACCTCTTCAACTATAGTCATTTTTCTTTCGATTGCAAACGTAACCAGTTTTTCAATGGTGTAATGGTTTAACATAGAAAACTTACCGTTGGCTCTCGATTCTAATCTATCACTCCGATTTGCAAACGGATTTCACTGAAGCTGTAACTTTCATCCCAGAACATAGTTTAGGGGCCATTACCTCTTCAACTATAGTCATTTTTCTTTCGATTGCAAACGTAACCAGTTTTTCAATGGTGTAATGGTTTAACATAGAAAACTTACCGTTGGCTCTCGATTCTAATCTATCACTCCGATTTGCAAACGGATTTCACTGAAGCTGTAACTTTCATCCCAGAACATAGTTTAGGGGCCATTACCTCTTCAACTATAGTCATTTTTCTTTCGATTGCAAACGTAACCAGTTTTTCAATGGTGTAATGGTTTAACATAGAAAACTTACCGTTGGCTCTCGATTCTAATCTATCACTCCGATTTGCAAACGGATTTCACTGAAGCTGTAACTTTCATCCCAGAACATAGTTTAGGGGCCATTACCTCTTCAACTATAGTCATTTTTCTTTCGATTGCAAACGTAACCAGTTTTTCAATGGTGTAATGGTTTAACATAGAAAACTTACCGTTGGCTCTCGATTCTAATCTATCACTCCGATTTGCAAACGGATTTCACTGAAGCTGTAACTTTCATCCCAGAACATAGTTTAGGGGCCATTACCTCTTCAACTATAGTCATTTTTCTTTCGATTGCAAACGTAACCAGTTTTTCAATGGTGTAATGGTTTAACATAGAAAACTTACCGTTGGCTCTCGATTCTAATCTATCACTCCGATTTGCAAACGGATTTCACTGAAGCTGTAACTTTCATCCCAGAACATAGTTTAGGGGCCATTACCTCTTCAACTATAGTCATTTTTCTTTCGATTGCAAACGTAACCAGTTTTTCAATGGTGTAATGGTTTAACATAGAAAACTTACCGTTGGCTCTCGATTCTAATCTATCACTCCGATTTGCAAACGGATTTCACTGAAGCTGTAACTTTCATCCCAGAACATAGTTTAGGGGCCATTACCTCTTCAACTATAGTCATTTTTCTTTCGATTGCAAACGTAACCAGTTTTTCAATGGTGTAATGGTTTAACATAGAAAACTTACCGTTGGCTCTCGATTCTAATCTATCACTCCGATTTGCAAACGGATTTCACTGAAGCTGTAACTTTCATCCCAGAACATAGTTTAGGGGCCATTACCTCTTCAACTATAGTCATTTTTCTTTCGATTGCAAACGTAACCAGTTTTTCAATGGTGTAATGGTTTAACATAGAAAACTTACCGTTGGCTCTCGATTCTAATCTATCACTCCGATTTGCAAACGGATTTCACTGAAGCTGTAACTTTCATCCCAGAACATAGTTTAGGGGCCATTACCTCTTCAACTATAGTCATTTTTCTTTCGATTGCAAACGTAACCAGTTTTTCAATGGTGTAATGGTTTAACATAGAAAACTTACCGTTGGCTCTCGATTCTAATCTATCACTCCGATTTGCAAACGGATTTCACTGAAGCTGTAACTTTCATCCCAGAACATAGTTTAGGGGCCATTACCTCTTCAACTATAGTCATTTTTCTTTCGATTGCAAACGTAACCAGTTTTTCAATGGTGTAATGGTTTAACATAGAAAACTTACCGTTGGCTCTCGATTCTAATCTATCACTCCGATTTGCAAACGGATTTCACTGAAGCTGTAACTTTCATCCCAGAACATAGTTTAGGGGCCATTACCTCTTCAACTATAGTCATTTTTCTTTCGATTGCAAACGTAACCAGTTTTTCAATGGTGTAATGGTTTAACATAGAAAACTTACCGTTGGCTCTCGATTCTAATCTATCACTCCGATTTGCAAACGGATTTCACTGAAGCTGTAACTTTCATCCCAGAACATAGTTTAGGGGCCATTACCTCTTCAACTATAGTCATTTTTCTTTCGATTGCAAACGTAACCAGTTTTTCAATGGTGTAATGGTTTAACATAGAAAACTTACCGTTGGCTCTCGATTCTAATCTATCACTCCGATTTGCAAACGGATTTCACTGAAGCTGTAACTTTCATCCCAGAACATAGTTTAGGGGCCATTACCTCTTCAACTATAGTCATTTTTCTTTCGATTGCAAACGTAACCAGTTTTTCAATGGTGTAATGGTTTAACATAGAAAACTTACCGTTGGCTCTCGATTCTAATCTATCACTCCGATTTGCAAACGGATTTCACTGAAGCTGTAACTTTCATCCCAGAACATAGTTTAGGGGCCATTACCTCTTCAACTATAGTCATTTTTCTTTCGATTGCAAACGTAACCAGTTTTTCAATGGTGTAATGGTTTAACATAGAAAACTTACCGTTGGCTCTCGATTCTAATCTATCACTCCGATTTGCAAACGGATTTCACTGAAGCTGTAACTTTCATCCCAGAACATAGTTTAGGGGCCATTACCTCTTCAACTATAGTCATTTTTCTTTCGATTGCAAACGTAACCAGTTTTTCAATGGTGTAATGGTTTAACATAGAAAACTTACCGTTGGCTCTCGATTCTAATCTATCACTCCGATTTGCAAACGGATTTCACTGAAGCTGTAACTTTCATCCCAGAACATAGTTTAGGGGCCATTACCTCTTCAACTATAGTCATTTTTCTTTCGATTGCAAACGTAACCAGTTTTTCAATGGTGTAATGGTTTAACATAGAAAACTTACCGTTGGCTCTCGATTCTAATCTATCACTCCGATTTGCAAACGGATTTCACTGAAGCTGTAACTTTCATCCCAGAACATAGTTTAGGGGCCATTACCTCTTCAACTATAGTCATTTTTCTTTCGATTGCAAACGTAACCAGTTTTTCAATGGTGTAATGGTTTAACATAGAAAACTTACCGTTGGCTCTCGATTCTAATCTATCACTCCGATTTGCAAACGGATTTCACTGAAGCTGTAACTTTCATCCCAGAACATAGTTTAGGGGCCATTACCTCTTCAACTATAGTCATTTTTCTTTCGATTGCAAACGTAACCAGTTTTTCAATGGTGTAATGGTTTAACATAGAAAACTTACCGTTGGCTCTCGATTCTAATCTATCACTCCGATTTGCAAACGGATTTCACTGAAGCTGTAACTTTCATCCCAGAACATAGTTTAGGGGCCATTACCTCTTCAACTATAGTCATTTTTCTTTCGATTGCAAACGTAACCAGTTTTTCAATGGTGTAATGGTTTAACATAGAAAACTTACCGTTGGCTCTCGATTCTAATCTATCACTCCGATTTGCAAACGGATTTCACTGAAGCTGTAACTTTCATCCCAGAACATAGTTTAGGGGCCATTACCTCTTCAACTATAGTCATTTTTCTTTCGATTGCAAACGTAACCAGTTTTTCAATGGTGTAATGGTTTAACATAGAAAACTTACCGTTGGCTCTCGATTCTAATCTATCACTCCGATTTGCAAACGGATTTCACTGAAGCTGTAACTTTCATCCCAGAACATAGTTTAGGGGCCATTACCTCTTCAACTATAGTCATTTTTCTTTCGATTGCAAACGTAACCAGTTTTTCAATGGTGTAATGGTTTAACATAGAAAACTTACCGTTGGCTCTCGATTCTAATCTATCACTCCGATTTGCAAACGGATTTCACTGAAGCTGTAACTTTCATCCCAGAACATAGTTTAGGGGCCATTACCTCTTCAACTATAGTCATTTTTCTTTCGATTGCAAACGTAACCAGTTTTTCAATGGTGTAATGGTTTAACATAGAAAACTTACCGTTGGCTCTCGATTCTAATCTATCACTCCGATTTGCAAACGGATTTCACTGAAGCTGTAACTTTCATCCCAGAACATAGTTTAGGGGCCATTACCTCTTCAACTATAGTCATTTTTCTTTCGATTGCAAACGTAACCAGTTTTTCAATGGTGTAATGGTTTAACATAGAAAACTTACCGTTGGCTCTCGATTCTAATCTATCACTCCGATTTGCTAACGGATTTCACTGAAGCTGTAACTTTCATCCCAGAACATAGTTTAGGGGCCATTACCTCTTCAACTATAGTCATTTTTCTTTCGATTGCAAACGTAACCAGTTTTTCAATGGTGTTAACTTACCGTTGGCTCTCGATTCTAATCTATCACTCCGATTTGCAAACGGATTTCACTGAAGCTGTAACTTTCATCCCAGAACATAGTTTAGGGGCCATTACCTCTTCAACTATAGTCATTTTTCTTTCGATTGCAAACGTAACCAGTTTTTCAATGGTGTAATGGTTTAACATAGAAAACTTACCGTTGGCTCTCGATTCTAATCTATCACTCCGATTTGCAAACGGATTTCACTGAAGCTGTAACTTTCATCCCAGAACATAGTTTAGGGGCCATTACCTCTTCAACTATAGTCATTTTTCTTTCGATTGCAAACGTAACCAGTTTTTCAATGGTGTAACTTACCGTTGGCTCTCGATTCTAATCTATCACTCCGATTTGCAAACGGATTTCACTGAAGCTGTAACTTTCATCCCAGAACATAGTTTAGGGGCCATTACCTCTTCAACTATAGTCATTTTTCTTTCGATTGCAAACGTAACCAGTTTTTCAATGGTGTAATGGTTTAACATAGAAAACTTACCGTTGGCTCTCGATTCTAATCTATCACTCCGATTTGCAAACGGATTTCACTGAAGCTGTAACTTTCATCCCAGAACATAGTTTAGGGGCCATTACCTCTTCAACTATAGTCATTTTTCTTTCGATTGCAAACGTAACCAGTTTTTCAATGGTGTAATGGTTTAACATAGAAAACTTACCGTTGGCTCTCGATTCTAATCTATCACTCCGATTTGCAAACGGATTTCACTGAAGCTGTAACTTTCATCCCAGAACATAGTTTAGGGGCCATTACCTCTTCAACTATAGTCATTTTTCTTTCGATTGCAAACGTAACCAGTTTTTCAATGGTGTAATGGTTTAACATAGAAAACTTACCGTTGGCTCTCGATTCTAATCTATCACTCCGATTTGCAAACGGATTTCACTGAAGCTGTAACTTTCATCCCAGAACATAGTTTAGGGGCCATTACCTCTTCAACTATAGTCATTTTTCTTTCGATTGCAAACGTAACCAGTTTTTCAATGGTGTAATGGTTTAACATAGAAAACTTACCGTTGGCTCTCGATTCTAATCTATCACTCCGATTTGCAAACGGATTTCACTGAAGCTGTAACTTTCATCCCAGAACATAGTTTAGGGGCCATTACCTCTTCAACTATAGTCATTTTTCTTTCGATTGCAAACGTAACCAGTTTTTCAATGGTGTAATGGTTTAACATAGAAAACTTACCGTTGGCTCTCGATTCTAATCTATCACTCCGATTTGCAAACGGATTTCACTGAAGCTGTAACTTTCATCCCAGAACATAGTTTAGGGGCCATTACCTCTTCAACTATAGTCATTTTTCTTTCGATTGCAAACGTAACCAGTTTTTCAATGGTGTAATGGTTTAACATAGAAAACTTACCGTTGGCTCTCGATTCTAATCTATCACTCCGATTTGCAAACGGATTTCACTGAAGCTGTAACTTTCATCCCAGAACATAGTTTAGGGGCCATTACCTCTTCAACTATAGTCATTTTTCTTTCGATTGCAAACGTAACCAGTTTTTCAATGGTGTAATGGTTTAACATAGAAAACTTACCGTTGGCTCTCGATTCTAATCTATCACTCCGATTTGCAAACGGATTTCACTGAAGCTGTAACTTTCATCCCAGAACATAGTTTAGGGGCCATTACCTCTTCAACTATAGTCATTTTTCTTTCGATTGCAAACGTAACCAGTTTTTCAATGGTGTAATGGTTTAACATAGAAAACTTACCGTTGGCTCTCGATTCTAATCTATCACTCCGATTTGCAAACGGATTTCACTGAAGCTGTAACTTTCATCCCAGAACATAGTTTAGGGGCCATTACCTCTTCAACTATAGTCATTTTTCTTTCGATTGCAAACGTAACCAGTTTTTCAATGGTGTAATGGTTTAACATAGAAAACTTACCGTTGGCTCTCGATTCTAATCTATCACTCCGATTTGCAAACGGATTTCACTGAAGCTGTAACTTTCATCCCAGAACATAGTTTAGGG